>NC_066515.1:16965280-16987780 GCF_024679095.1 Eriocheir sinensis | reverse complement strand
CTGGCGGCGGCGGCGGCGGGTGGGCTGTGGGGGCGGCGTACTCTAGGGCGTGCGCACGGGACCCAAGCAGCTTATCAGTGGTTGGCGTCCCTCGGCCACGCCCTTCGCCGTCTACAAGCAGCCAGAAGGACGTGACTCTTGTTGTTGTTGTTGTTGTTGATCTTGTTCTTGTTCTTCTTTTTCTTGTTCTTATTGTCCGTTTTCGTCTTCGTCTTGTTGTTCTTGTTCTTGTTCTTCTTCATCTTGTTCTTGTTCCTCTTCTTGTTAATTCTTGTTCTCGTCCTTGCTCTTGTTGTTATTCGTTTTCGTCTTGTTCTGTTTTTTCTTGTTCCTATTGTTCGTCTTCGTCTTCGTCTTGTTGTTCTTGTTCTTCTTCTTCTTCATCTTGTTCTTGTTCTTCTTCCTCTCTCTAAGGGGCTATTACACTGGGCAAATTTTCCGTGGATCTTCAGTCAAATCACGATTTCCGCTGGCGTGGTTCTCATATTTTCGTGTTTTTCTGACGTGTCCACGATCTTCCAAAGCTTCGGTAGATTTCACCGAAGGACGACGGTATTGCTCACCATCACCATCATCAGCAATAACAGGAAACAAATGAGAACCACGCCAGCGGAAATCGTGGTTTGACTGAAGATCCACGAAAAATTTGCCCAGTGTATTAGCCCCTTTACTTTGTTGCCAACCAGCTTCTCCTCCTCCTCCTCCTCCTCCTCTTCTTCCCATGTTATCGTCAATGAACTCCTCCTCCTCCTTCTGCCCTTCCTGTCTTCCTTCCTGGCTCCACCCTTATCTTCGTTTCCTTCCTCCTCCTCTTCCTCCTCCTCCTCCTCCTTGTCGTCATCGGAGACAGACAGAAAGTTACCCTCGGCAACGATGAGAGAGAGAGAGAGAGAGAGAGAGAGAGAGAGTGGGGAGGAAAATAAGACTGAACCACCATCATAACCACACAACCATTATCATCATCACCACCACCACTCTCACCACCACCACAACCACCGCACTTGAAATATTGCGCCGTGGAGTGACCTGAACGAGATGACCTCAATGGCGTGGTGACCTCTGCCTTGGACCTATCTATCAGTGCTCAATGGGAGGAGGAGGAGGAGGAGGAGGCTATGGTTATGGTAGGCCCCGGAAGTGTGTCTGCGAATACCGGAAGTGTTGCCCTCACATACACACACACACACACACACACACACACACACACACACTGGTTCTTTATTACGTCATTCATCACTTACTCTTTAATGATGCTCGATTTGATTCATCTTACTATTTTCTGACTCATCATGCAACTGTTTTTTCGGTTTCCTAAGAGGGCGGGCGAGGGGAGATTTAGGTCCATATTTTAAACGTGTCGGGCTTCCATTACGACTATTCCCCAAGGCCACAGAGAAGGTTAATCAGGCATTCACGTTGGAGAAGCTCAAGCCGGGTAAAACTGTCACCAGGATCGCAAACAGTCCATGGGAATTCCACTAACTTCTACGAGCGGCGGCGAAGTGAGGCGCCGATACGTTTAGTGGTTCGGTGTCTCGCCCTTGGATGCTATAGAGCACTCGCGAAGATGGTTGTTGTTGTTGTTGTTGTTGCTGTTGTTGTTGTTGTCAGTCATGTCCGCGTGACGCAATGGATCACGTCCTCCAAAAATTTACAAAGGGTTGAAAGTCTCGTGCTTTATACCTACATATATAAGGATACATGATCATTTGTCTAAGAACACTCAACATATTCACTTCCACAAGGTTAGGCAGGGAGAAAGCAGTAGGCTACTAATGAAGACGAGCTTTGCAGAGCCACCTTAGCGTCGCATGCTGGTGTGGAGTTGCCCGACGAGGGTCCGGGGAAGGGAAAGACCAGCTGAGTAAGGGAATCTCTCTCTCTCTCTCTCTCTTAAGGTGAAAATAATCTATGGCATGCTTACATGGACATATGAGAGAGAGAGAGAGAGAGAGAGAGAGAGAGAGAGAGAGAGAGAGAATTTCTCCTTACTCAGCCGTTCTCTGCCTTCCCGCTCTCTGCCAGCGGAGCATTGACGGGGAAGCTAACTCAAACAATAAGCCACACAACACTGAAGTAACATTTATTTGTTCCTGCGAAAGGAATACACACCAACGGCTCAGTGATGCACCTTGAAAACTTTGATGCAAAGCTAAGCTGCTCGGAAAAATTCTTATTGCTCTCACATTTCCTCTTCTCTGCATAACCTTGTGCAAGAAAATATTTTGAACGATTGTAGAGACATAGCTATGAGCGAGACTTGCCAATCTTTCATATATCCTTGTTGTAATACGTCCTAACACGCACGCTAATTTTGGAAGGGTGGAGTCAATTGGTTAGACCAACCTATTGGATTCCACCTTGTATTAACACGGCAGCCCTCGTCGACAAACCAACTTGGTCGGTGACAACCAACAGAGCCAAGCTGTCGGCTCCCTCTTCATGGGCCGTCACCCGACAAAGGCCCGATGACCATCCGCGGAAGGATTACATTTTTAAACGTCAATAGGAATATATTATTTTATATTGAGATAATATTAGAGGGCGTGATGCACTGCGGCCAGGGACAACAGCACGTCTGCAGGTGTGCCGCAGAGCCCCGCTGGGCGACGGCGGCGGTGGTCAGCGGGTATTGCGTCAGTGCGAGGTCAAGGCCCAGAGTGAGGGAGCCCCGCCAGGCCCCGTCTCACGTCCGGCGGTGCGGTGCGCCGCGCCCGGCGGGCAGCCTACCGAGGGGCGGCGGCCCCAGGCCTGCACGTAACTGCCCACAGACACGCGCAGGCTAATGTTACTGCATCAGTTACAGGATGGATCGCAGGGATGCTGGCAGCTCGGGACTGAGAGAGTAACGGATAAATTCAGATTCAACAGGGACATAGGCAAAAATTGGTTTACCAACAGGGTGGTAGATGAGTGTAATAGGCTTAGCAGTCATGTGGTGAGTGCCAATACAATTGTCACATTCAAATATAGATTAGATAAATTCATGGACAGCGATATTAGGTGGGGTTAGATACACGGGAGCTTAGGTTCAAAGGAGCTGCCTTGTACAGGCCTACCGGCCTCTTTCAGACTCCTACGTTCTTATGTTCTTCTTATGTTATTATGTTCTCTCTCTCTCTCTCTCTCTCTCTCTCTCTCTCTCTCTCTCTCTCTGCAGCGTGTGAGGTGGTTGAACACGGTATTGGACACGTGACGGACGGGAACTGCGAAGGGTAGGTCGAGGAGGAGGGAGAAGGGAGGGGGAGGAGGACGAGGGACATGTGCACCACTCATGTCCACTCCTCCTACCCCTCCAGATTTATATAACCTTCATGTAACTTTCCTTCCTTGCTCCATAATTCTCTCTTCATAATGTATTCTTTCCTCCACTTTCCCTCAACTCCTCCTTATCGTCCCCTTCCCTCTACACATCCAACCACATCAGCTCCTTTGTAGTAGTAGTAATAGTAGTGGTAGAAATAGTAGTAGTAGTAATAGAAGAAGTAGTAGTAGTAGTAGTAGTAGTAGTAGTAGTAGTAGTAGTAGTAGTAGTAGTAGTAGTAGTAGTAGTAGTAGTAGTGGTAGTAGTAGTGGTAGTAGTAGTAGTAGTAGTAGTAGTAGTAGTAGTAGTAGTAGTAGTAGTAGTAGTAGTAGCAGTAGTAGTAGTAGTAGTAGTAGTAGTAGTAGTAGTAGTAGTAGTAGTAGTAGTAGTAGTAGTAATAGTAGTAGTAGAAGTAGTGGTAGTAATAGTAGTAGTAGTAGCAGTAGCAGTAGTAGTAATAGTAGCAGTAGTGGCAGTAGTAGTAGTAGTAGTAGTGGTAGTAGTAGTAGTAGTTAGTAGTAGTGGTAGTAGTAGTAGTGGTAATAGTAATGCAAGATGGCGCCACTATAAACACTGGCCTGCGCCAGAACGGGCTGGGCCGACCATCAGGCCCCACCGGGAAGAAGCCTACCGGCGCAATAGGCCGCGACGTAAAAAAAAAAAAAAATAATACAATAAATAAATAAGTAGTAGTAGTAGTAATAGTAGTATAAGTAGTAGTAGTAGTAGTAGTAGTAGTAGTAGTAGTAGTAACAACAATAACAATAACCTTAAAATCAATTACATAATGAAAAATAAAAATTACTCGCGCAATTGATCTTACGTCCAATATGAAATAACACACACACACACACACACACACACACACACACACACACACACACACACACGTACTTCCCCCCTCCCCCCCGAGACTGCGTTGTGAGAACTGCGTTGCGTTTTAGTTCCGGCTAACACAACACGACACAGCGAAGGCAGACCAGCACACTTCCCTTATCTGCGTGTGTGTGTGTGTGTGTGTGTCCATTCAGTGCAAATGTATAAGACGGAAAGAGCAACTTTTTAGACCAGTGTGACGCAGTTGTTGTTGTTGTTGTTGTTGTTGTTGAAGTCAGTGCAGAGATCAATTTCAGGTGGAAAGGTGTCTTGATGCTCTCCTCTGGTAAGGGTTGAGGTCATGGGCAGGGCACAATACAAAGGAAGGCTGTTTATGAGTTTACCAGTGAAAGGGATGAAAGAATGAAGATGCTGGCCAACTCTTGCATAAGGAATTTGGAGAGCATTGTCAATTTCGGGCGTGGTTGTGAGACATGGGCGCTGAATAGTGAATAACAGTGCATGAATAGTGAACTTAAAGAGGTGGATGAAAACTTTGAGAGTAAGTGTTGCGGGAATGACTTTGTGTTAAATTGGCAACCATTCCAAATAAAAGAAAGAAAAATGCTAAATACTGAAGAAAACATGAAAAAATTGGAGATAAAGATATGGCGTAGGAGAGAGAGAGAGAGAGAGAGAGAGAGAGAGAGAGAGAGAGAGAGAGAGAGAGAGAGTTGGAAGTGGGTGAACGAGTGCGAAGTTTTTTTTTTTGCTGTAATCTTATTCATACGAAGGTGGACACATTTAGAACAGCCTCCTCCTCCTCCTCCTCCTCCTCTTCCTCCTCCTCCTCCTCCTCCTCCTCCTCTAAATCAGTTCAGATGTCAAGGGAAAGGCTAAAAATAAACCACAGTGAAGTACTAAATAATGAAAACATCTTACCATATACAGCCACCACCGCCACCACCGCCAACAACAACAAGAACAGTGAGAGAAGGGAAAAGGAGAGAGAGAGAGAGAGAGAGAGAGAGAGAGAGAGAGAGAGAGAGAGAGAGAGAGAGAGAGTAGGAACGGGAAGGAAAAGGGAAAGGAAAGGAAAGGAAAGGAAAGAGAAAGGAAAAAAGGGGAAGGAGTGGAGAGGAAGGGAAGGGTAGGGAAGGGAAGGAAAGGGAAAGGAAGAGAAGGGAAAGGAAGGGAAGGAATGGAGGGGAAAGGGAAGGGAAAGGAAGAACAGGGAAGAAGATGAGGGGAAAGATGAAGGATGAAAGAAGAGGGAAAGAAGAGAAAATATGTTAAAATAGAGGAGAGAGAGAGAGAGAGAGAGAGAGAGAGAGAGAGAGAGAGAGAGAGAGAGAGAGAGAGAGAGAGAGAGAGAGAGAGAGAGAGAGAGAGAGAGTCTGGGGGTTCCCATGGCAAGGATCTCATAATGCTTGTCTGACTGGTGACACAATATCCTCCTCCTCCTCTTCCTCCTCCTCCTCTTCCTCCTCCTCCTTCTCCTTACTTCTTCCATTTATCTTTCTTTCCTAATCCTCCCTTTTCACCTTATTTTTTCTCCTTTTTTACGCCTTCCTCTCTTCTTTCTCTTCCCTCTTCTCCCCCTCTTCGTCCTCCTCCTTCTGTCTTACTGTTATGTCTCTCTCTCTCTCTCTCATTTATATTCGTTTTCCTTCTTCTTGTCCTGTTTCCTTGTACTTTCTCTTTCCTCTCTTCCTTCTCCTCCTTCCTCTCTTATGTTCTTCCTTTACCCTTCTTCCTCCTCTTCCTTCCTCCTCTCATCGAAATTGACCGTCATGGAAGTTGTGTGCGAGCCAGCCTTGACACACACACACACACACACATGGAGGGGCGGTGAGAATTGCACCAACAAGGTCGAAAAACAATAATATGAAACAACGCAACACACACACACACACACACACACACACACACACACACACACACACACACACAAACACACAAACACACGATGAACTCTACTGCCAGACATGCGTAGGAATGACAATAATAATAATAATAACAATAATAATAATAATAATAATAATAATAATAATAATAATAATAATAATAATAATAATAATAATAATAATAATAATAATAATAATGGTAATAAAATAATAATAATAATAATAAGGAGAAGAAGAAGAATAAAAGATGAAGAGGAGAATATAAGGAATAAAATGATGATGTTTATAAGACTAATTCTCTCTCTCTCTCAAAAATACCGACATAAAAAAAATAAATGAATATATATAAAAAAAAATATAGAGAAAGATCTCACTTTCACTATCTTCCAAGCCTCTTACATCACTCTCTCTCTCTCTCTCTCTCTCTCTCTCTCTCTCTCTCTCTCTCTCTCTCGTGAGAGATGAGAGAGAGAGAGAGAGAGAGAGAGAGAGAGAGAGAGAGAGAGAGAGAGAGAGAGAGAGAGAGAGAGAGAGAGAGAGAGGAAGTGGGATTACAACGGACTTCCAAAAAATAGATAAGTTGGATAAACACACACACACACACACACACACACACACACACACACAGTCTCACGCAATAACACGTGCGTTCTTCATCACACACACACACACACACACACACACACACACACACACACACACACACACACATCAAATAAGTATCTCAGTCATTTAGTCAATAAATATATGAATAAAAGACATAAGGAAAGAAAGGAAGAAAGAAAAAAAGAAAAAAAGGAAGAAAGGAAGAGAAAAAGAAAGAAAGAAAAAGAAAGAAAGGAAAAGAGACAGAAAGAAAGAAAGCCGCTTGAAAAATACTGAGAAAGGGTGCCGGTCAATTCTCTCTCTCTCTCAGGTACCGCAAAGAAAGGTAAGAATTGCATCAGACGGCGGCGGCGGAAGGGGGGAAGGGGGAGGTAATGATGATGATGATGACGAGGAGGAAGAGGAGGAGGAGGAGGAAAATTAAAAAAAATAGTAATAACAAACAGTTAACAATGACAATCCCTCCTCCTCTCCCTCATACTACTACTACTACTACTACTACATTTCCATCGGCAAGGACAGGGAAGGTCGTTTGGGTAACCTACAGACGACCCTCTCTCTCTCTCTCTCTCTCTCTCTCTCATCACGGCTAGACCAGCGGTTCTTAAACTTTTCACGGCCCCCCCCCCCCCTTGAATGGGTCCTTCCCTCCACGCCCCCTGCATGTGTGGATAAAATTCCCTCCCAGATTTACTAAACACAATGGCAAGCCAAAGTAGACTATAGAAAACTAAGTTAATAAAGGTGATAGTTTTACCTCCTTTCATAAACTTCTCAGTATTAGTCCACGCCCTTGCTAAGATGTTAATAAATATTCCAACAACAAAATTCCAACTTTTCTCCAGGGCACGCGCCCCTTTTGGCAATGAATATATAACGCCCCCCAGTTTAAGAACCATATTTTATTCATTGCACTGTCTTCAAATAGCTTATACTAAGCTTACCTTTGATCTTATGACTGTCCTTCTGCCTCCTCAGAGTTTTCTTCCGATTGAAGGTCAGGTTCATGGGACACCCTCCATTCAATAGTAGCAGAGCTACGGGGTCCATGGCAGCCTGGAATTTGGCAATTTTTTTCATGAAAACTAGCATTAAGGTAAGCTAAACATAAGCTACTGAAAGACAGTGCAGAGAATGAAATGGACAAAACAGCAAAGCCCGCACATGCCTAGTTCAATTTGGGAGATTTCCCGACGGAGGGACGGAATTCGCCGCCACACAGAGCCTAAACTGTGGCTGCTGAAAAACTATAAAATGCTTATTATTACCCAGTGTTGATAGTTTTTATGGTAGATGAAGTAGTAGGAATAGACTCAAAGCTGGGCGTTATCGCGATAAGTTATCGCGATATTTTATCGCTGATAACAAAATCGGGTTATCGGCCATCCGCTACTTATTTAAATATATATATATATATATATATATATATATATATATATATATATATATATATATATATATATATATATATATATATATATATCGGTATCTTCGTTACTTTTGTAACCAAACTAGCGATAATCGCTACTTTTTTCCGCCTCTCAGAAAAAAAAACCTACCTAAAAAAAAACCTACCGCACATGCGTGGCCCGGGCGCCCGGTGTTGTATGAAAAAACTTCGGTGTATTAAATATCTTCAGTGAAGAGATTTCATACTTAGATCATCAACATTAAAACACTAGGTTGTTTTTTTATGTTAGACTCAAAAATCAATATATCAAAGAGAAAAATCATTTAACTATGCCCCAAAAATGATTATTCACTGCCTCAAATTTGATATTCCATATTCGTTTGTGAGCATGCCATGGTATTGAAGGCACCCGGTGTTGTGTTATTTGGTGTCCCATCGTCAAAAGCTGGCGCTTTTGTTTACAAACACTGGTCTCTCGAGAACTACGCATGTTCAGACCAATAAGCGTAGCCCTGTACAGTCTCACAAAGCTTTCTAACACATTAAAAGTAGTTGCTGGAAGGGTGAATCAGACATACTTTACCACCATCCTCGCTGTTTCTTGAACGACACTCTGTACATATAAATACAACTAGTACAGAGTGTCGGTCTAGAAACAGCGAGGATGGTGGTACTGTATGTCTGATTCAACCTTCCAGCAACTCTTAATTACGATTAAAAAGCCTTGTGAAACTGTACAGGTCTACGCTTGCTGGTCTGAGCATGTGCAGTTCACGAGAGACCAGTGTTTGTAAAAAAAAAGCGCCAGCTTATGACGGTGGAGACGCCAAATAACACAAAACCGGTTCTGGCGTTTCAAGTATTACCGTCCATATGTACGTGTCAACGTGTGGTTTTCAGGTTTTGTAAGTTTTATAAAATACAGATAATGAAAATCTGAATTCATATATGTTTTTTATTTGAAATATCAATATAGTATCGATTTCGCCAATCGGACTTATCGCTAGCTAGTATCGGAATAGTGGATTAATATCGGGTATCAGTTATCGGTTATCGCCTATATTTGTTTCCAGTTAACGAATATCGGTTATCACCGATAAGGTTTCCATTATCAGTTATCGGTTATCGGAAATAAGGTTTTGTTATCGTGCCCAGCTACTACTACTACTACTACTACTACTACTACTACTAATACTAGTAGTAGTAGTAGTAGTAGTAGAAGGAGGAGGAGGAGGAGGAGGAGGAGGAGGAGGTGGAGGAGGTGGAAGAGAAGGAGGAAAAAGAGGAGGAGGGAGAAGGGGGCAAGAAGTGATTATAAAAGTCGACCATTGAATAAGTCGTTTTCTCTGAGACAGGGATGAAGGAGGACTTTTGGGTAGACTTACATAAAAAACAGAAGTAGCAGCAGCTGCTACTACCACTACTACTACTACTACTACTACTACTACTGCTGCTGCTGCTATCACTACAACCACTACTACTACTACATATAATATTAATGATACCACTACTATTACTAATACCACTACTACTACTACTCTACTACTACTACTACTACTACTACTACAACTACTATTACTACTACTACTATGAAAATATAGCACTGCAGCTACACTACTACTACTACTACAACTACTACTACTACTACTACTACTACTACCATTAGTACCACTTTACTGATATGATATCACACGACTTTACCTGGAAACATATCACATGACATTACCTGGAAAGGAAACATATCACACAACATTACCTGGAAAGGAAACATATCACACAACATTACCTGGAAAGGAAACATATCACACAACATTACCTGGAAATATATCACATGACATTTCTTGGGAAGGAAACATATCACACAACATTCCCTGGAAAGGAAACATATAACACAACATTACCTGGAAAGGAAACATATCACACAACATTACCTGGAAATATATCACATGACATTTCTTGGGAAGGAAACATATCACACAACATTCCCTGGAAAGGAAACATATAACACAACATTACCTGGAAAGGAAACATATCACACAAAATTACCTGTAAAGGAAACTTATCACACAACTTTACCTGGAAAGGAAACATATCACACAACATTACCTGGAAAGGAAACATATCACATAACATTACCTGGGAAGGAAACATATCACACAACATTACCTGGAAAGGAAACATATCACACAACATTACCTGGAAAGGAAACATATCACACAACATTACCTGGAAAGGAAACATATCACACAACATTACCTGGAAAGGAAACATATCACACAACATTACCTGGAAAGGAAACATATCACACAACATTACCTGGGAGGGAAACATATCACACAACATTAGCTGGGAAGGAAACATATCACACAACTTTACCTGGGAAGGAAACATATCACACAACATTACCTGGAAAGGAAACATATCACACAACATTACCTGGAAAGGAAACATATCACACAACATTACCTGGAAAGGAAACATATCACACAACATTAGCTGGGAAGGAAACATATCACACAACATTACCTGGAAAGGAAACATATCACACAACATTAGCTGGGAAGGAAACATATCACATAACATTACCTGGGAGGGAAACATATCACACAACATTAGCTGGGAAGGAAACATATCACACAACATTACCTGGAAAGGAAACATATCACACAACATTAGCTGGGAAGGAAACATATCACATAACATTACCTGGGAGGGAAACATATCACACAACATTAGCTGGGAAGGAAACATATCACACAACATTACCTGGAAAGGAAACATATCACACAACATTAGCTGGGAAGGAAACATATCACATAACATTACCTGGGAGGGAAACATATCACACAACTTTACCTAGAAACGAAACATATCACACAACATTAAATGGAAAGGAAACATATCACACAACATTACCTGGGAGGGAAACATATCACACAACTTTACCTAGAAAAGAAACATATCACACAACATTAAATGGAAAGGAAACATATCACATAAAATTAAATGGAAAAGAAACATATCACACAACATTAAATGGAAAGGAAACATATCACATAAAATTAAATGGAAAGGAAACTTATCACTCAACATTAAATGGAAAAGAAACATATCACACAACATTAAATGGAAAGGAAACATATCACATAAAATTAAATGGAAAGGAAACTTATCACTCAACATTAAATGGAAAAGAAACATATCACACAACATTAAATGGAAAGGAAACATATCACACAACATTAAATGGAAAAGAAACATATCACACAACATTACCTGGGAAGGAAAGATATCACACAACATTACCTGGGAAGGAAACATATCACACAACATTACCTGGGAAGGAAACATATCACACTACATTACCTGGGAAGGAAACATATCACACAACATTACCTGGGAAGGAAAGATATCACACAACATTACCTGGGAAGGAAACATATCACACAACATTACCTGGGAAGGAAACATATCACACAACATTAAATGGAAATGAAACATAACACACAAAATTAAATGGAAAGGAAACTTATCACACAACATTGTATGGAAAGGAAACATTTCACACAACATTCAATGGAAAGGAAACTTATCACACAACATTAAATGGAAAGGAAACTTATCACACAACATTACCTGGGAAGAAAACATATCAAAACATTACCTGGGAAGGAAACATATCAAACAACATTAAATGGAAAGGAAACTTATCACACAACATTAAATGGAAAGGAAACTTATCACACAACATTAAATGGAAAGGAAACTTATCACACAACATTAAATGGAAAGGAAACTTATCACACAACATTAAATGGAAAGGAAACATATCACACAACATTAAATGGAAATGAAACATAACACACAAAATTAAATGGAAAGGAAACATATCACACAACATTAAATGGAAATGAAACATAACACACAAAATTAAATGGAAAGGAAACTTATCACACAACATTGTATGGAAAGGAAACATTTCACACAACATTAAATGGAAAGGAAACTTATCACACAACATTAAATGGAAAGGAAACATATCACACAACATTAAATGGAAAGGAAACTTATCACACAACATTAAATGGAAAGGAAACATATCACACAACGTTACCTGGGAAGGAAACATATCACACAACATTACCTGGAAAGGAAACATATCACACAACATTACCTGGAAAGGCAACATATCACACAACATTAAATGGAAAGGAAACATATCACACAACATTACCTGGGAAGGAAACATATCCCACAACATTATATGGAAAGGAAACATATCACACAACATTAAATGGAAAGGAAACTTATCACACAACATTAAATGGAAAGGAAACTAATCACAGAACATTAAATGGAAAGGAAACATATCACAGAACGTTACCTGGAAAGGAAACATATCACACAACATTAAATGGAATGGAAACATATCACACAACATTAAATGGAAAGGAAACATATCACACAACATTACCTGGAAAGGAAACACATCACACAACATTACCTGGAAAGGAAACATATCACACAACATTACCTGGAAAGGAGACATATCACACAACATTACCTGGAAAGGAAACATATCACACAACATTAAATGGAAAGGAAACATATCACACAGCATTAAATGGAAAGGAAACATATCACACAACATTAAATGGAAAGGAAACATATCACACAACATTACCTGGAAAGGAAACACATCACACAACTTCACCTGGAAAGGAAACATATCACACAACTTCACCTGGAAAGGAAACATATCACACAACATTAAATGGAAAGGAAACATATCACACAACTTCACCTGGAAAGGAAACATATCACACAACTTCACCTGGAAAGGAAACACATCACACAACATTACCTGGGAAGGAAACATATCACACAACTTCACCTGGAAAGGAAACATATCACACAACATTAAATGGAAAGGAAACACATCACACAACATTACCTGGAAAGGAAACATATCACACAACTTCACCTGGAAAGGAAACATATCACACAACATTAAATGGAAAAGAAACATATCACACAACATTAAATGGAAAAGAAACATATCACACAACATTAAATGGAAAGGAAACATATCACACAACATTAAATGGAAAAGAAACATATCACACAACATTAAATGGAAAGGAAACATATCACACAACATTAAATGGAATGGAAACATATCACACAACATTAAATGGAAAGGAAACATATCACACAACATTAAATGGAATGGAAACATATCACACAACATTAAATGGAAAGGAAACATATCACACAACATTAAATGGAAAAGAAACATCACACAACATTAAATGGAAAAGAAACATATCACACAACATTAAATGGAATGGAAACATATCACACAACATTAAATGGAATGGAAACATATCACACAACATTACCTGGAAAGTAAACATATCACACAACATTAAATGGAATGGAAACATATCACACAACATTAAATGGAAAGGAAACTTATCAGACAACATTACCTGGGAAGGAAACATATTACACAACATTACCTGGGAAGGAAACATATCACACAACATTACCTGGGAAGGAAATATATCACACAACATTACCTGGAAAGGAAATATATCACACAACATTACCTGGAAAGGAAACATATCACACAACATTACCTGGAAAGGAAACATATCACAAAACGTTACCAGCGGAAGGAAACATATCACACAACATTACCTAGAAAGGAAACATATCACACAACGTTACCTGGGAAGGAAACATATCACACAACATTACCTCACAACATTACCGAAACATATCACACAACATTAACATATCACACAACATTAAATAAACATATCATATCACACAACGTTACCTGGGAAGGAAACATATCACACAACATTACCTGGAAAGGAAACATATCACACAACATTACCTAGAAAGGAAACATATCACACAACATTACCTGGGAAGGAAACATATCACACAACATTACCTGGAAAGGAAACATATCACACAACATTACCTAGAAAGGAAACATATCACAAAACGTTAACTGGGAAGGAAACATATCACACAACATTAAATGGAAAGGAAACATATCACACAACATTACCTGGGGAGGAAACATATCACACAACATTACCTGGAAAGGAAACATATCACACAACATTACCTGGAAAGGAAACATATCACACAACATTACCTGGGAAGGAAACATATCACACCACATTACCTGAAAAGGAAACATACTCACAACTTTACCTGGAAAGGATACATATCACACAACATTACCTGGGAAGGAAACATATCACACAACATTACCAGGGAAGGAAACATATCACACAACTTTACCTGGAAAGGAAACATATCACACAACATTACCTGGAAAGGAAACATATCACACAACATTACCTGGGAAGGAAACATATCACACAACATTACCTGGGAAGGAAACATATCACACAACATTACCTGGAAAGGAAACATATCGCACAACTTTACCTGGAAAGGAAACATATCACACAACATTACCTGGAAAGGAAACATATCACACAACATTACCTGGGAAGGAAACATATCACACAACATTACCTGGGAAGGAAACATATCACACAACATTACCTGGAAAGGAAACATATCACACAACTTTACCTGGAAAGGAAACATATCACACAATATTACTAGGGAAGGAAACATATCACACAACTTTACCTGGAAAGGAAACATATCACACAACATTACCTGGAAAGGAAACATATCACACAACATTACCTGGAAAGGAAACATATCACACAACTTTACCTGGAAAGGAAACATATCACACAACATTACCTGGGAAGGAAACATATCACACAACATTACCTGGAAAGGAAACATATCACACAACTTTACCTGGAAAGGAAACATATCACACAACATTAACTGGGAAGGAAACATATCACACAACATAACCTGGAAAGGAAACATATCACACAACATTACCTGGAAAGGAAACATATCACACAAAATTACCTGGGAAGGAAACATATCACACAACATTAAATGGAAAGGAAACATATCACACAACATTAAATGGAAATGAAACATATCACGCAATATTAAATGGAAAGGAAACATATCACACGACATTAAATGGAAAGGAAACATATCACACAACATTAAATGGAAAGGAAACATATCACACAACATTACCTGGAAAGGAAACATATCACACAACTTCACCTGGAAAGGAAACATATCACACAACATTAAATGGAAAGGAAACATATCACACAACATTACCTGGAAAGGAAACATATCACACAACTTCACCTGGAAAGGAAACATATCACACAACATTAAATGGAAAGGAAACATATCACACAACATTAAATGGAAAGGAAACTTATCGTACAACATTAAATGGAAATGAAACATATCACGCAATATTAAATGGAAAGGAAACATATCACACAACATTACCTGGAAAGGAAACATATCACACAACATTACCTGGAAAAGAAACATATCACACAACATTAAATGGAAAGGAAACATATCACACAACATTAAATGGAAAGGAAACATATCACACAACATTAAATGGAAAGGAAACATATCACGCAATATTAAATGGAAAGGAAACTTATCATACAACATTACCTGGTCAGTCACACACACACACACACACACACACACACACACACACACACCGCATTTGTTTCGGGTGTTCCATTGCGCAAGGACATTTTGAACTGCAATGTGAGATTAATTACCGTCTCCTTTTTTTCGTTTCTCAAGTCGGTCAAGACATATACTCAATGGGCGATGACTTTTTTGTTTTGTTTTGATCGAACTTAAAGCTTAACCAAGTTTACCGGTCGTTATTTTCAAGCTGCGCAAGGCGTGAACGGAACCTTCATTAATACTGTGGCGATTTTACAAGATTTCTCCTCGTCGGATGAAACCACTGCTCCTTTTTGACGCAAAGAAATGTGATCCTTAAACTTAACCCTCACATTTTGTATTGGTTTGATTTTTTTCAATTCTTTTTTTTTATTTTTCGTTTTTTGATGTATTTTGTATTTGGTTTTATTATTTTTTTTTCATTAATCTTAATCCTTTTCTTTTGTATTTCTTTTTTTTGTATTTTATATATGTTTTTTTTTTTTTTTATATACATTCTGCAGTGGCCTTACTCCATCGCTGCCACGTCCCTCTCGCTCAGCTCGTCAAAGTCATCCTCGCCTTCATCCTCCTTACTCAACAGGCCCAGGGTGGCGGGCGGGCGGGTCCGGAGGGGCGGCAACAACCCCCACCCCGAACTGCCCCACCACCACCTCCACCACCTCCACCACCTCTTCCCGGTCCATCTCCACCCGGTCCACCTCCTCAAAGCCATCCTCTTCTTCAATCTCCTCGGCAGGCGGCTCGGGAGGGGCGGCAAGGGCCCCCACCCCGAACTGCCCCTCCTCCACCGCCTCCATCTCCTCCCTCCGATCCACGTCCTCAAACTCATCCTCGTCTTCCCCCTCCTCCTCACCCCGAGGGTAGTGGACGGGCGGGTCAGGAGGAGGGACTAGAGCCCCCACCCTGAACCGCCAATCCACTGCCTCCACCACTACCACCACCTCCAACAGTTCCACTTCTTCAAAGTCATCCTCTTCAAACACAGGGTCAAAATCAAGACCAGGGTCATCGTCAGGGTTGTCATCATCAGATTTGTCATCGCCAGGGTTGTCATCGTCAGGGTTCTCATCGTCAGGGGCGCTGGGTCCCGAGATGAAGCTCGCCAGGGTAGCGAGCAGCAGCCCTTGCAAGACCCACCACCAGTAGGCGAGGGTGTCCAGGGCGTCTGGGGGTTCCAGGCCCAGTCCGTGCAGCAGGGGCTGTGCCTGCAGGTTGTTAAGTACGCGGAGGGCGCCTCGCGCGAGGTCGTCACTGTAGGTGACGTGAACGGCGAGCCACGCCCTACACAGGGAATCATGTCCGTGCGTCAGGAGGAGGACGAGCACGGAGCACAGCGCGGCAATGCCCCGCAGGAAGTCACTCTGGCCCTGCTGATGGTAGGCGTAGGCCAGGGTGGCCACGTGGCCAACCAGCAGCAGGAGCAGCAGCAGGCCGGCCACACACTTGTACGGGCGGCGCATACTAGCCTGGCATAGGCGTTGGCAGGGCGTTGATAAACGCGACATTATGGCTTCCATCGCTCCGTGTGTGTTGTTATTGTGTGTCTGAAGGAACACTTCACACTGTGAGTTATCTTCGAGAGGTAATTCAACCGTTACGTGCATGTTGCTCTTAATGCACCTCTGCTGTCCATCCTCCACCGCCACCACCACCTCCCTCAGTTCCACTTCTTCAAAGTCACTCACATTGTGAGGATCACGGTCAGGGTCATCGCCAGGGTTGTCATCGTCAGGGTTCTCATCGTCAGGGGCGCTGGGTCCCGAGATGAAGCTCGCCAGGGTAGCGAGCAGCAGCCCTTGCAAGACCCACCACCAGTAGGCGAGGGTGTCCAGGGCGTCTGGGGGTTCCAGGCCCAGTCCGTGCAGCAGGGGCTGTGCCTGCAGGTTGTTAAGTACGCGGAGGGCGCCTCGCGCGAGGTCGTCACTGTAGGTGACGTGAACGACGAGCCACGCCCTACACAGGGAATCATGTCCGTGCGTCAGGAGGAGGACGAGCACGGAGCACAGCGCGACAATGCCCCGCAGGAGGTCACTCTGGCCCTGCTGATGGTAGGCGTAGGCCAGGGTGGCCACGTGGCTGGCCAGCAGCAGGAGCAGCAGCAGGCCGGCCACACACTTGTACTGGCAGCGCATAATAGCCTTGCGTAGGCGTTGGCAGGGCGTTGATAAACGCGACATTGTGCCTTCCATCGCTCCGTGTGTGTTGTTATCGTGTGTCTGAAGGAACACTTCACACTGTGAGTTATCATCGAGGGGTAGTTCAACCCTCACGTCCATGTTGCTTTTATTGTATTTCTCAATGCTTGTCTGAGTTCGTGAGTTCTCTTCGAGGGGTATTTCTTCCACCACGTGCATGTTGCTTTTATTGTGTTTTTGAGTGTTCGTTTGAGTTTGTGAGTTTTCTTCGAGGGGTAATTCCACCCTTACGTCCATGCAGCTTTGTTTTTGTTTTTGAGTGTTCGTTTGAGTTTGTGAGTTTTCTTCGCGGGGTAATTCCACCCTTACCTCCATGCAGCTTTGTTTTTGTTTTTGAGTGTTCGTTTGAGTTTGTGAGTTTTCTTCGCGGGGTAATTCCACCCTTACCTCCATGCAGCTTTGTTTTTGTTTTTGAGTGTTTGCTTGTTTTTGTGGGTTAGCTGCGTGAGGCAATCCAAGCGTTATGTCCAGTTAGCTTAGTATACTTCTGAAGGTTATCTTGGCTCGGGGGCCAGCCACGGGATTTTGATTTCTAGAGATGGTGGCACCTTTTTCCCTTTGCTTACCCTATATACGGTTGAGATTTACCACATCACCTCGGTTTGAGATATGCCGTTTTAGGGACCTTGGAGTTGACATTGCATAGGGCGAAATCTAGAGCTAGTTGCACCTTTTGTAGGGAAGATCGCTACGGGAGCTGATTGGCTGGATGGAGGGAGTGTCTGGTTAGCTACGGGAGCTGATTGGCTGGATGGAGGGAGTGTCTGGTTAGCTACGGGAGCTGATTGGCTGGATGGAGGGAGTGTCTAGTTAGCTACGGGAGCTGATTGGCTGGATGGGAGGGGGTCTTATTCTTAAAGGTATCGGCGCCTCGGTTCGCCTGTTTGAAAAGCCTCTCGTTGAAGTGGCTGGGGTTCTCGTGGACTGTTTTGTGATGCTGGTGATAGTTGTACACGCCTTCTGCACCCCGAATGGTAAAATCAATCATGGCAAACAGGTTAATCTCTGTGGCCTTGGGAAACAGTCACAATGGGAACCCGATACGTTTGAAAATATGGCCCTTAGGAGTAAGAAGTTAACAATTTCTCCCTTCAGTAATTGTATCCCACTGTCTTAAAACATTATGCGGAACAGATCAGTGAGAATAATAACAGGTGGAGGAGATTAATAGAAAAGGAAGGGGGAAAATTGGAGCTGTAAGTGGAAGGAGAGAAGTGGAAGGAAGAAATTGAAAGGGAAGGTTAAAAAGGAAAGTGAATGTGCGAGGAGGAAGAAAATAAAAGGATGGGTAAAAGGAAGAGCAGAAAAGTGGGGAAAAGAAAGGGAAAGTAGTAAAAAAATGTGTAAATATCTGGAAGGAGAGAAAAAACGTGAAGTGAAGAAAAAGAAAGGGAACGATAGACAAGAGAAATGAGTTGCCATAATGGAGAAAGAGATAAAAGCTGAAAATGGAGGAAAAGGAAAAATGAGGCAGAAAATGGAGGAAAAGGAAAAATGAGGCTGAATATGGAGGAAAAGGAAAAATGAGGCTGAAAATGGAGGAAAAGGAAAAAGGAGGCTGAAAATGGAGGAAAAGGAAAAATGAGGCTGAAAATGGAGGAAAAGGAAAAAGGAGGCTGAAAATGGAGGAAAAGGAAAAAGGAGGCTGAAAATGGAGGAAAAGGAAAAAGGAGGCTGAAAATGGAGGAAAAGGAAAAAGGAGGCTGAAAATGGAGGAAAAGGAAAAATGAGGCTGAAAATGGAGGAAAAGGAAAAAGGAGGCTGAAAATGGAAAAAGGAGGCTGAAAATGGAAAAATGAGGCTGAAAATGGAGGAAAAGGAAAAAGGAGGCTGAAAATGGAAAAAGGAGGCTGAAAATGGAGGAAAAGGAAAAAGGAGGCTGAAAATGGAGGAAAAGGAGACACTGATGGAAATGAAAAAAGCAAGTAAAGAAGAAAATTGGAACTAAGGAAGGAAGGAAGAAGGGAATAGAGTGCTACCACTACTGCTACTATTACCACTACTACTACCACCACAGCTGCTTCCACTACTACTGCCTCTACTACTACTACTACTACTACTACTATTACTACTTCCACTACTACTACTACTACTACTACTACTACTACTACTACTACTACTACTACTACTACTACTACTACTACTACTACTACTACTACTACTACTATTATTATTACTACTATTACTACTACTACTACTACTACTACTACTATTATTACTACTATTACTACTACTACTACTACTACTACTACTACTACTATTATTACTACTATTACTACTACTACTTTTTATTCTGCTACTCCTACCTCTAATAGCCTACTCCTTCTTTTCCTTTTGTTTTTGCTCATTTTTTCTCTTCTTGTTATTGCTTTCATTTACTTCCTATTCTTCATTTTATTCGTATTACTATGTATCGTTATTCCTGTCATATCATGTATCATATTTTTTTTGTTTTAGTGTTATTTTCCCCACAGGCTTGAGCAACATTACCGCTGTGACGTCCCCTTCACTTGGTTACGCCGCCATAGCCGCCGATCAGTCCGGCGACGCAGAGTTGAAGAATTAAACTACTGGACAACCCGGCGCTTCAAATGGAGAAAATCATACTCCCAGGCACCAAGGTCACTCTCTACGCTGACGTCTCCACGGCCATTGCCCGTCCCTACCTGCCACAGCGACACCGCTACCAGGCCTTCCGTCAGCTTCACGACCTCTCTCACCCTGACGGATATTGACTTTTCTGCATCCGTGAACCAATTAGCGCCTAGAACACTCACTTACCACCTACAGTCCAGTCCTGCACAGTGCCGGTGTGGTGTCATGAGGCATCCCAAGATCGTGAGACATCCCATCCTGAATACGGACGTGAATTTCGACACGGTACCGTGTATTTTGTCGACTGCTTGTCGGGATCTGTCCCACTCAGGTTTATTTATATTATTATGAAAGCAAATGATGACGTATGTATGTATATAACTAGGATATCAACAATCACTCTTCTTCTTCTTGTGACCTGTTCCACTCTGCATCGCTTTTTAGGACCTCCTTGCTACTTTTTTACGCTTAGATGCTTCACTTAGTTACTCTGTGATAGCAAAGATTGGGTTCCGCAATGCGAAATTAAGGATGGGATGTCTTAGGATACCGGATGACAGATGACACCACACCAACTCGGTAGTGACGTCTTGGCATACCTCCCCGAGCATGCTGGCTGTCAGATCCCTCACCTCATAGTGTCGGATACAGACGAAGCCTCCCTTCTTGCATGTCATGCTGTGAGTGATACCATTCGGTGTTCCACATGCACAGAGATCAGGCAGTCCCTCAATCGTCCAGTCATATCTCAGAGCAACGGCGTCGACAAATTCTTGTTTGTTGAGGCTGAAGCCTTTTGCTCTGATTGTAGTGACGTTAGCCAGTTAGAGGCGCCTGCCTCCTGTGCTGTGTGGATTTTTCTGCACATTTCTGTGGACATCTTGTGTGTTAGACGGTCCAGCTCGTCCTTTTGGGCCTGGTGTCTTTCTTCTGAGATTCTTCTTTTAATTTCTCTCATTTCACTTTGGTCTATCTCGCCCTCTGCCTCCTGAGCGATGATCCTGTTGATGAGTGACCTGGTAAGGCTGATGGAGTTTTGGTTCTCCTTATCAGCCAGCTTCTCAGGGTTGGTGATCCCCATCCCACCCAGTCTTGGAGGAAGTGCTAGCATATCCCTCTCCTCCTCCCCCAAAGCATGAGATTTCACCAGCGCCGGCAAGAATACATTCCTGACGGCATTCTCCAGTGGTCAGAGGAGTGGACTGATGCCGGGGATGGTGCGCATCAGGAACGTCCACCGATGATGGATGCCGTGGGTGTACGTTGAATAGGCAGCGTGTGGCTCAGTCTTGGCAATGGCAGACAAAGCTTCTATTTCTTTCACCCATTCAGCTACTTTGTCTCCCACGTTCTTTCCCACCTCTGTCCCGATCCCTGCACCTAAGTGTCGTTGTCCGTCCCTTGTCACAATGACTCCACTTCCTCTAAAAGTTTATTCGGCATGGTCATAATGTTCAAGTTTGATTACTACTATAGTATACTACTACTGCTACTACAACTACCATTACTACCACTATTACTGCTACCACTGCTGCTACTGCTACTATTACTATATACTACTACTATTAACACTACTGCTACTACTACTACTACTACTACTACTACTACTACTACTACTGCTACTACTACTACTACTACTACTACTACTTTTACTGCTACTACTACTGCTACTACTACTACTACTACTACTTTTACTGCTACTACTACTACTGCCACTACTACTACTACTGCTACTACTTTGGATCACTATTTAGTATATCTTTAAAACACCAGCGAATTACCTTTAGTGTGTGTGTGTGTGTGTGTGTGTGTGTGTGTGTGTGTAAGGCTCACTCCCATGCTTGTATAACTTCCCCCCTTCCCTTCCTCCTCCACCTCCTCCTTTTCCTCCTCCTCCTCCTCTTCCTCCTCCTCCTCCTCCTCTTCCTCCTCCTCCTCCGCACATCCGGGAACTAATGTCTGTGCACCTTACCCTCTCTCACCTCTTCCTCCCCTCCTCCTCCTCCTCCTCCTCCTTTTCGTGGG
>NC_066515.1:16937780-16945280 GCF_024679095.1 Eriocheir sinensis | reverse complement strand
AGTACCTCACCTTCCTTCCTCTCCTCTCTTCTTCCTCTCCTTATAAATGCTAAAATAGGCGAACGGAAGGGCCAGGAGGCATTACTATAAAAAGCAGAGCGCGTAACCACAAATAAGAGCCAACCACAAGTACCTCACCTTCCTTCCTCCATCCTTCCTCCCTTCTTTTATTCCTCTCCTTATAGACGCTAAAATAGGAGCACACAAGGGGCAGGAGGCGTTACTATAAAAAGCATAGCGCGTAACCACAAATAAGGGCCAATTACAAGTACCTCACCTCCCTTCCTTCCTTCCTCTCCTCAACTTCCTTTCTTGACACAGAGCTAAGAGGTAAAAACTATTGGTTACGGCACCACGCTTGAACTCATTGTTGTTGGACTAATGGTTAAGCGGGAGGGAAATTTACGAGACAGTTAAGAACATATAAAACTAAATGCGACAAAAGGAAGTGTGTGTGGGGGGGGGAGAGGGGGGGGGGGGGGTGGTGGGTGTGTGTGTGTGGGGGGGGGGGGTAGTGTGTATTTACCTAGTTGTATTTACCTAGTTGTAGTTTTACAGGGCCTGGGCATTATGCTCGTGTGGTCCCGTCTCCGTGTCTGCATTTATCCAACTTATCTTTAAAGCTTTGCACACTCCTCGCTGATACTGTATCCTCGCTCAGACTGTTCCAAACCTCTACATTTCTTTGCGGGAAGCTATACTTCTTAGTGTCTCTCAAGCATCTCCCCTTTCTCAATTTTTTACTGTGTCCTCTTGTATTTCTACTTATGTTTCCTTCTGTTAGTAGCAGTTCTTCATTATCTACTTCATCTATTTTGTTTAATAATTTATAAATTTGGATTAGGTCTCCCCTTTCTCTTCTTTGTTCCAGTGTTGTTAAGTTCATTTCCTTTAATCTTTCCTCGTATATTAATCCTCCAACTCTGGGACCATTTTGATGCCATCCTCTGTATTCTTTCTAGTTTCTTTATATGCTTCTTCTTATGGGGACCACACTACCTCTGCATATTCTAATTTTGGTCTAATCATGGTAGTGATTAGCCTTCTCATCATGTCCTTGTCCATGTAGCTAAATGCTACTCCAATATTTCTCACCAAGTTATATGTGTCTCTAAAGATCCGATTTATATGACTCTCTGGTTGATTATCATCCCTCATCACTACTCCCAGGTCTCTCTCTTCATGCACTTTTTTTAATGTTTCACCATTTCCCATTTTGTATATCCAGATTGGTCTTGTTTCACTTTTACCCATTTCCATAACATGACATTTTTTCACATTAAATTCCATCTCCCAATCCATACTCCATTTCCAAATTTTGTATAGGTCTTCTTGCAATATTTCACAATCTTCTTTGTTTCTTATATGTTTTTGTAATTTAGCGTCATCAGCAAACAGGTTTATGTAGCTATTAACTCCTTCAGCCATGTCATTTACATATACCAGGAAGATTATCGGTGCTAATACTGAACCCTGTGGTACTCCGCTTTCTACATTTCTCCATTCTGATTTTATGTCCTTGACCACAGTTCTCATCTCCCTTCCCATTAGGTAGCTTGCCATCCATTTTTTTCATATTTCCTTTCAATCCTCCTTTATTTTCCAGTTTCCATAATAGTCTTGTGTGTGGAACTTTGTCGAAGGCCTTTTTTAAATCTATATAAATACAATCAACCCATCCATCCCTTTCCTGAGTTCTGTCTATCACTCTTGAGTAAAAACTGAGTAAGTTTGTAACACATGATCGGCCCTTTTGAAATCCATATTGTTTGCTGGTAATTAACTTATGCTCTTCTAGAAATTTAGTCCACTGCTTCTTTATTATTTTCTCACATATTTTGCACAAAACACTTGTCAGGGATATGGGTCTGTAGTTTGAAGGTTCATCTTTCCTTCCACTTTTATATATGGGGACCACTTCAGCCCTTCTCCACTCATTGGGCACCGTACCTGTTGCTACTGAACATCTAATGATGTCGTATATTGGAACAATTAATTCATCTCTACATTTTTTTAAAATATACCCAGAAACTCCATCCGGTCCTACTGCTTTTCCCTCTTCTAGTTCTCCCAGTAATTTATGGATCTCTTCTTTGTTTACCATAATCTCTTCCATATGAACTTCTATTTTATTCTCTTGTGGCGCAATAAAGATTGTTTCTTTGGTAAAGACTTGCTGGAATTTTCTATTTAATAACTCTGCCATACCTTTAGGGTCATTGACCTCCACATTCCCGTCTCTCAGTCTTTCTATTGTTTCCTTCAGTTTAGTCTTCCCATTTATAAATCTGTAAAACAACTTGGGCTGTTCTTTGCATTTTTCCACAATATCCTTCTCATATCCCTTTTCTTCTTCTTTCCTTATTTTCACATATTCATTTCTCGCCATTCTGAAGTCTTCTTTGTTTCTTTGATTCTTCCTTCTTTTTAGTCTTTTCCATGCTTTGTCCCTTTTTTCTTTTGCGTTTGCACATTTGGCATTAAACCAGTCCTTCCTACCCTTAACTTTGGGTCTATATACGGGTACATAAAGATATCATACTTTTCTTGTACTTTATTTTTTCTCAGTAACTCATCCCATTCCACTTTCTTGTAAAACTTCCGAAGGTTTTCCATGTCTGTCTTAATATAGTTTAGCCTGTTTGATTTGTAGGATTCATCCTCTTTAGTAACCTCCACTTCTGTATCAATCTCTATGGTTACATGATCACTCTTGCCCAGTGGACATCCATACCTTAGTTCATCCTTGATGTATATTCCTTTTGTTAGTACTAGGTCCAGTCTTGCCGGTTCATCGTCACTTCTATATCTTGTATGTTCATTCACTCTTTGTATCATAAGATTCTCCATCATCAATCTTAGGAATCTATCTCCCCATGCGTTATCTCCACTATTACTCTCGAATGTCTCCCAGTCAATCTCTTTACAATTGAAGTCACCAACTAGCATAACTTTTTTGTCTTCCTTTAGCATTTTGCTTAAACTCCGTATAGTGTCATTGATCATAGTGTCGTGCTCTTCCTTACACCACGAGTTTGTTCTGGGTGGTACATATGCGGTTATAATTGTCAACCTTTCCTTGTTTTTGGTTTCCACATTTACTTTCGCAATTTCAGCTTTACCTTCACCGTATTCTACCACTTTTACTGTTAACTCCTTTTTTGTCATTATCATCACTCCACCTCCCCCTTTGCCCATTCTATCTTTCCTCCATATATCATAGTTTTTATTTATCTCTAATTTAATAGCTTCGTTCAGTTTGGTTTCCGTTAAGCATACGATCATTGGTTCTTTCTCCTTTATGAAATCTTGCAGTTCCAATTTACTAGTTATTAATCCATCTACGTTTGTATACATCACTCTTAAACATTTACTCTTATCTATCTTTTCTAACTTTCGTTCTTCTTTATCCTCTCTCTTGTGTACCACTTTCTGACTCGGTCCCCTACTATTCTCCAAAAAAATATCTCCTTTTCTTCCACAGATCTTTCATTATTCTTCTCCTTTGCCTCTGCTAGTAGTTCGTTCCATTTCCTTCTTTCTTCTTCATTTCTATTTTTCTTTATGTATATATCCTTGCAATCTTCTGTTTCCTTTAATTTAGTTGTTCTGTACAAAATATCCTCAGCCGCCTTCTGTGATCTTAACTTTATTTTTATTGGCCTGGTCTTTCCTTCTGTGTAAGGACCCATCCTGTGGATTTCCTCCACCTCTTCCTCAATACTTTGTTGCTCGTCATCATTTAAATTTTTTAGTAGGTCCTTAATTGATTTCAATTCCTCTTTATCTCTTTTGGGCTTATATGTGATCGTCTTTTCCTTCAAGCCAAATACTATCACACTCTTCTTCTTGTCTGCAACTTCCCTGACTAGTTCTTCATTTTTCTTTATTACCTTAACCACTTCCTTTTCTACATCTTCCTTATCTTCTTTCATTTGTTGCTGGATTACCTCTCTAAGATTCACGTTTGCTTTCTCACTCTCCACTTTCCAGGTCTTCATTTCACCCAATACCTCCTCCCTGACTCTTTTCTCCTCCTGGGTGACTAATTTCTTTAAACTTTCATTTTCCTTTATAACCTCTCCCAGTCCATCTTTCATCGACTTTTCATATTCTGCCACTTTTCCCTTCAACTCTTCATTCTCTTTGATCAGTTGCTTCTCCCGTTCCTCCAATCCCCGAACCCTAGCTTTAAGGTCTCTATGGAATTCCCAATTCTGGGATTCCTCCATCTCTCTGTTTTTTATCATTCCGATCCACTTGTCCAGTTTTCTTTCCAGCATTAACATTCTTTTGTAAATAGTTGTCTCCCGGCTGGCGAAGCCAGAGAATGCCCTATTTTGTTCAGTTTCTTCATCACTGCTTCCGTACCTTCCTTCTGCACCTCGTGACGGTGTTGACCACGTTAACTGCTCCTCCTCTCTGCTCATCATTCCGGAATTCACTTATTGGAGACGGGAACCGACACTTACATGCCTTCCAGGCCCCATGTAAACACAACAACGATAGGCGATCAGCTGATCGCGGCACAGGGAGCGGGGCAGGAGCGGAGCGGCCGACGTGTTGTGTGTGTGTGTTGTGTGTGTGTGTGTGTGTGTGTGTGTGTGTGTCTAATTTCACGCTTAACCCAACACACACACACACACACACACACACACACACACACACACACTGCAGGTGGTAGTAATTTGCGTGCAGGTGCGGGCAAAGTGCGTGCAACTCCTTTTTTTTGCGTGCGTTGAGCTGGTTGAATAATAATGATAATAACAACAAAATCTCTCTCTCTCTCTCTCTCTCTCTCTCTCTCTCTCTCTCTCTCTCTCTCTCTCTTTTTTTCACCTGGTCACGTGACTGCAAAATTGAGGCGAAAATCTGGAAGAAAAAAACAACATTAATACAAACAGATAAATAAAGAAAGAAAGTAAAGAAGATGAATAAAATAAAATAAAGAAAGAAGGAAAGAAAGAAAGAAAGGAAGAATGAAAAGACAGAGGTAATTAGAGATAAAAAAGAAAGGAAAAGAAAAAGAAGAGGGAAGGAAAGAAAAAACAATGGAAGGAAGTAGTTAATTAATACATGGCGGCAGGGATTAATGAAGGAAGGAAGGAACGAAGGAAGGAAGGAATGAAGGAAGAAATGAGTAGAGGAAGGATAGAAAAGAAAAAAATAAATAAAATAGAGAATGAAGGAAAGATATAATTAGGAAGGAAGAATGGAAAAACGAAGGAAAGTGAAAACAAATGAAGGAAGAAAGAAAGAAAGAAGGAAGGAGGAAGGGAGGAAGAGTGGGTCAGGGTGGAAGTGGAAGGAAGCAAAACAGGAAGTGACAAGCAAACGGGAAAATTTGTTAACGGAAGAAAGGAAGAAGAAGAAGAGGAAGAGGAGGAGGAGGAGGAGGAGGAGGAGGAAACTGATGATGATGATAATAATAATAAAAGTAATAATAATGCAAATAATAATGATAGAAAATAATGATAAAAAGAATCATGAGGAGGAAAAGAAGTAGAAATAAGAGGAAGAGAAGGAAGAAGAGGAGGAGGAGGAAGAGGAGGAAAGCAAGAAGAGAGAAGAGGAAGCATGACGAAGAAAACAAGATAATTGAAAAAAAAAAGAAGAAGAGGAAGAAGACGGAAAGGAGGAGGAGGAGGAGAAGGAGGAGGAGGAGGAGGAGGAGGAAAGCTAGAAGAGAGAAGAGGAAGTATGACGAAGAAAACAAGATCTTGAAAAAAAAAAGAATAAAAAGAAGAAGAGGAAGAAGACGGAAAGGAGGAGGAGGAGGAGGAGGAGGAGGAGGAGGAGGGAGGGAGGGAGGAAAACAAGTTGGTGCTGGTATAGAGGTCCAGGTGGCTGAGGGCGAAGAGGAGGAGGAGGAGGAGGAAGAGGAGGAGGAGGAGGAGAAAGGGACCGGAGGCAACCACGTGCGGTAAACAAGAATGGCAGCTGCTCCAGTAGTAGTAGTAGTAGTAGTAGTAGTAGTAGTAGTAGTGGTGGTGGTTGTAGTAGTAGTAGTAGTAGTAGTAGTAGTAGTGGTGGTGGTTGTATTGGTAGTAGTAGTAGTAGTAGTAGTAGTAGTAGTAGTAGTAGTAGTAGTAGTAGTTGTAGTAGTAGTAGTAGTAGTAGTAGTAGTGGTGGTGGTTGTAGTAGTAGTAGTAGTAGTAGTAGTAGTAGTAGTAGTAGTAGTAGTGGTGGTGGTTGTATTGGTAGTAGTAGTAGTAGTAGTAGTAGTAGTAGTAGTAGTAGTAGTAGTAGTGGTGGTGGTTGTATTGGTAGTAGTAGAAGTAGTAGTAGTAGTAGTAGCAGTAGTAGTAGTTGTTGTTGTTATAATAGTAGTCATTAGTTCTATACTACTGCTGTTCTTTTACTTCAAGCTAAATAACTACTACTACTACTACTACTACTACTACTACTACTGCCATTACTTAACATTATACAACACCTATTATCACAAATCTCTCTCTCTCTCTCACCTGAGGCGCCTCGCTACCCAGGTGTTGCTGTCTGGCCCGCGAGACAGTTTTTGCCTCCTCCTCCTCCTACTCCTACTCCTCCCCCTCCTCCTCCTCCTCCCGTTCTGTCCTGTCCTGACCCATCTTCTTAACCTCCTCGTCCTCGTCCTCCTGCTGGTGCTTGGTATGTCGTCCTCCTCCTCCTCCTCCTCCTCCTCCTCCTCCTGCTAGACGTCTTCCTGCTGTTGCTACTAATCCTCTCCTCTTCCTCTCCTCCTTCTTTTCTTCTATAGCAACTACTACTACTACTTTTACTATTACTACTACTACTACTACTACTACTGCTACTACTACTACTACTACTACTACTACTACTACGACGACGACGACGACCACAACTACCACCACCGCCACTACCACTACTACTACTACTACTACTACTACTACTACTACTATTACTTCTGCTACACACAATCACATTTCGTCTACCAATATTTGCATAATGGTGGTTGGGAACGCTCATGGAATTCGCCGAGTCATAAGGACACACATATATGCATACATACATACAGACACACAGACAGACAGACAGACAGACAGATAGACGGACAGACACAGGATTGCATGACGTGTGTGTGTGTGTGTGTTTGTGTGTGTGTGTGTGTGTGTGTGTGTGAGAGAGAGAGAGAGAGAGAGAGAGAGAGAGAGAGAGAGAGAGAGAGAGAGAGAGAGAGAGAGAGAGAGAGAGAGAGAGAGAGGAGACGAGAGATGAAATAGGAAAAGAAAAACCGAGAACATAAAAATAATAGAAGTAATTGAATAAGATAAATTAAGTTAGTAGTAGTAGTAGCAGGAGTAGTAGTAGTAGTAGTAGTAGTAGTAGTAACGTCTTTGTCTGTCTGTCTCTCTCTCTCTCTCTCTCTCTCTCTCGGCTCAGGAAATCAACAAGAAAATAACATACATAATTATACAACTTTTGAACAGGTAAAACGCTCCTCCTCTTCCTCCTTGGTCTTCTTTTTCTCCTCCTCCTCCTCCTGCAGTCATGTTATCA
>NC_066515.1:16927780-16935280 GCF_024679095.1 Eriocheir sinensis | reverse complement strand
ATATTCTAGTCTATTAGTGGCGAGCTCTGTGATTGGCTAACGAATTTGTAACGAGCCGCCTGATTGGTCGAGCCCCGCCTCTTATGTGATATGTATGCTCGCCCAGCCAATGACAAACAGACTGATAGATATGTACGATTAGGACTTACTGATAGACACATACATAGATACATATAGATTGATAGGTCTCTCACTCTCTTCATTAAACACATTATTACCTTATCATTATTAGTATTATCTATTATTATTATGTACAAGGTTTCATTGGGAAGGGAAGGGAAGGGAAGGGAACAACTGGCATGAACTGGAATGACTAGAGTGATGCCAAACTGTCTTAGGGAAGGGAAGGGAAGGGAAGGGAAGGGAAGGGAATGGGAGGGGAGGGAAAGGACGGGAAGGGATGGAACGGGATAGGAAGGGAAAGGTATGGAATGGAAGGGTAGGGAAGGGAAGGGAAGGGGAGGGAGGAAAGGGTAAAGAAGGGAAGGGAAGGAGGGAAAGGCAAGGAAGGGAAGGGAAGGGGGAGGAGGAAAGGGTAAAGAAGGAAGGGAAGGATGGGAAGGGAAGGGGAGAGAAGGAAAGGGTAAGGAAGGCAAGGGAAGGGAAGGGAAGGGAAGGGATGGGAAGGGAAGGGAAGGGGAGAGAAGGAAAGGGTAAGGAAGGCAAGGGAAGGGAAGGGAAGGGATGGAAAGGGTAAGGAAGGAAAGGGAAGGGGAGGGAAGGAAAGGGTAAGGAAAGGAATGGAAGGGACAATACTGCGAGTTGAATCTCTCTCTCTCTCTCTCTCTCTCTCTCATACAGATGACTAGAGACAGAGAAAAGGAAAGAAATATTGAGAAAAGACAAACAAAACAAAGCAAAAAGAAAACCACAACTTAATGATAAAGAAAGGAAGACAAGCGAATCAATAATAAGAAAAGGAACGAGAATAAATACTGAGAAATACTGATAATGATGATAATGCCTCTTTAATTACTCCTCCTCCTCCTCCTCCTCCTCCTCCTCCTCCTGCCTCCTTCTGATACTGAGTTAAGAAGGAAGAGAATAAGAAATAGAGGAAGGAGGGAAAGAAGAAAGGGAGAAAGATATAGGAAGAGTATAAGAATGAAAGAGATAAAATAATAAGGAAAGGAAGGAAAAAAGGAAAGAAGAGAAAGAGGAAGAAAGGAAGAGAAAATAAGAGAAAACAAGAAATAAATTATATAGTTACAGAATATAGGAATGAAGGAGTAAGGAAATATGGAAAGAAGGGAAGAAAGAGAGGAAGGAAGGAAAGAGGAGAGGAAGGAAAGGAGAAAGAAAGGAAGGAAGGAAAGAAGAAAGAAAGAAGGATAGAAGGAGGATATGGCAACAGAATGAGAAGGGGAGGGAAAGATAATAAAGAAATGAATGAATGAAGGAAGGAAGGAAGGAAGGAAAGAAGAGAGAGAGAGGAAGGAAGGAAGGAAGAAAGGAAGGAAGGAAGGAAGGAAGAATGGAAGGAAGGAAGGAAGAGGAGGAGAACGAATGATATGACAATAAAAAAAAGGAATCACAGAATATATAAACACACACACACACACACACACACACACGCACACACACACCTACACACAAACACAGTCACTAACACTAACATTAATAATTAGTGAATGAAAGACAGATGACTACAAACGGAGTGTCACGTGACCGAGGGATGACGCAACCTTCCTTCTGATTGGTGGAGAGACTCAAACCCCTCCGTGATTGATCCAAAGCTTCGATGACGTCACTGGACTCACGGAAACTCATTGTGATTGGCTCTCAGACTCGTAGGCCTTCTGTGATTGGCTCAAATACTCGTAACTTTATTCTCATTGGTCCAAAAACTCGTAAGCCTTTTCAGAATGGCTCAAAGACTTACAAACTCGTTCTGATTGTTCCAACAACTCACAAACTCGCTTCAAAGTCTCGTAAACTCGTTCTAATTTATCCAAAAATACTTGTAAATTTACTCCCATTGGTCAAAAAAATACTTGTAAATTCACTCCCATTGGTCAAAAAATACTTGAAAATTTACTCCCATTGGTCAAAAAATACTTGTAAATTCACTCCCATTGGTCAAAAAATACTTGTAAATTCACTCCCATGGGTCAAAAAATACTTGTAAATTCACTCCCATTGGTCAAAAAATACTTGTAAATTTACTCCCATTGGTCAAAAAATACTTGTAAATTCACTCCCATTGGTCAAAAAATACTTGTAAATTCACTCCCATTGGTCAAAAAATACTTGTAAATTCACTCCCATTGGTCAAAAAATACTTGTAAATTTACTCCCATTGGTCAAAAAATACTTGTAAATTCACTCCCATGGGTCAAAAAATACTTGTAAATTCACTCCCATTGGTCAAAAAATACTTGTAAATTCACTCCCATGGGTCAAAAAATACTTGTAAATTCACTCCCATGGGTCAAAAAATACTTGTAAATTCACTCCCATTGGTCAAAAATACTTTTAAATTCTCTCCATTGGGTCAAAAAATACTTGTAAATTCACTCCCATGGGTCAAAAAATACTTGTAAATTCACTCCCATGGGTCAAAAAATACTTGTAAATTCACTCCCATGGGTCAAAAAATACTTATAAATTCACTCCCATTGGTCAAAAAATACTTGTAAATTCACTCCCATTGGTTAAAAGATACTTGTAAATTCACTCCCATTGGTCAAAAAATACTTGTAAATTCACGTCCATTGGTTAAAAGATACTTATAAATTCACTCTTATTGGTCAAAAATACTTGTAAATACACTCCCACTGGTTAAAAGATACTTGTAAATTCACTCTTATTGGTCAAAAATACTTATAAATTCACTCCCATTGGTTAAAAGATACTTGTAAATTCACTCTTATTGGTCAAAAATACTTGTAAATTCTCTCTTATTGGTCCGAGAAGACTTGTAAATTCACTTCCATCGGTCAAAAAAATCATATAATATTTTCTAATTGGTCTAATTGGTCGCTCCCATTGGCCCACAGACTCAAGCCACTTTCCCGTTGGCCTCCCGTACTCAAAACTAACTTCTGTTGGTCCACGAGCTCACAGAATCGCTCTCATTGGCCCCACAGACTCAAACCACACTCCCACTGGTTCCTGGTACTCAAGACACCCTTCCATTGGTCCACAGAATCCAGCCAATCACCAACTGGCCCCCCGTACTCACAACGCACTTCTACTGGCCCACGAGCTCACAGAATCGCTCTCATTGGCCCCACAGACTCAAGCCACCTTCCCATTGGTCCACAGCTTAGGTCATCACCAGGACACGCGCTGATTGGCCAAAAGAAGGGGAAGTAATGACGTCACAGCCACTCTCGCCCGTGACTGGCTGGCGGGTCAGGGGGTCATCACGCGGCGGCCAGCAGCAGGATGAGGAGCGGCGCGAGGAGCGACGTGACCAGGCTGGGGGGCGTCAGCGCTGCTGGAGTGGGCTGCGGGGACTGGGGGAGGAGGGGGAGAGGGAGAGGGGAGGGATGGTTAGTGAAGATTGTTACTCTTACTTATTGCTACTTAAGGATTATTTTGCTGTTATTACTTATGAGACTAATTACTACTACTACTACTACTACTACTACTGCAAAAAACAACTACTACTTCTACTACTACATCTGCTACTACAAAAACAACAACAACTACTACTACTACTACTACTTCTACTACTACTGCTACTACTACTACTGCAAAAACACTACTACTATTACTACTACTGCTACTACTACTACTACTACTACTACTACTACTACTACTGCTACTACTACTACTACTACTGCTACAGCTACTATTACTACTGCTACTACACTAATCATAATAATGATAATAGTGACAATAATAACATTGGTACTAATACTATTATCATTAATATTATGGTTACTACTACTACTATTAATACTAAAACTACTATTACAACCTTAAACTCTACTTAAATTAACACACACACACACACACACACACACACACACACAGACAACCGCCCCCCTCAACCACAATTCCCCCCAGGTCAAACACACAACCGCACCTCTTCCCCCCACTTCCCTTCCCCCCTTTACTTACTCTCATTGTTCCACTCCGGGACGGTCGCTGGCTTGGTCTTCTTCACCCAGGGGTTCCGGGTCGTGGGGGGCCACCATGGGGGGCGCGAGGAGGGGTCCAAAGGGGGCGGAGTGGTTGAAGACGCCCTCGCCTCGATTTCGCTGCACGTGGCTGTGGGAAGGAGGGAGAGGTGGTGGTGGTGGTGGAGGTGGTGGTGGTGGTGGTGGTGTTGATGGTAACGGTGGTGGTGGTGGTGGTGGTAGTGGTGATGGTGGTGGTGTTGTGAAGAGGAGGGTGACAGATAGATAGATAGATAGATAGATAGATAGACAGAGCGAGAGAGAGAGAGAGAGAGAGGTTGTGTGTGTGGTAATGTGTGTATATGTTTACGTGTATGACCCTCCCTTCCTGTCTCTCTCTCTCTCTCTCTCATCTACCTCTCGTCTATCCTCTTCTCCTTACCTTTTCGCATAATACCTCCCTTCTACTCAACCTCCATCCCTTCATCTATTCCTTCCTCTACCCCTCTTGTCTTCCTTCCTTTCCTTCCTTCTATCTACCTTACCCCTTTCCCTTTCCTCACCTTTCCTTCCTTTGCTTTATTCCCCCATCAAACCTTTCCTCTACCCATTTTCCTTCTTTTCCGTCAGTTCTTTCCTTCTTTCAAACACTACCTCTCTGTTCCTTCATCCCCTCACCCTTTCCTCCGTTCCTCCCCTCTCCTACCTATCTTTCCTCTCCCCTTCCCTATCCTCACCTAACCTTCCCTATACCCATCCTCCCTCATCCCTGCCTTTTATCTAACATTACCTCTCTGTTCCTTCATCCCTTCACCCTTCCCTCCATTCCTCCCCTCTCCTCCATATCTTTCCTCCCCCCTTCCCTCTCCTCACCTTGCCTGACGAGCTTCATGCCGTGCGCCAGGGGTTGCAGGCCTCTCTGGCAGCTCGTCCCGGCCTCTATAATGAAGATCTCCCTCGGGCTCACCACCACGCCGGCAAAGCACTCGTAGGTGTTCACGTCGCGGCGGTGCGTGAAGGTGTACATGACCCCGCCCTCACTCCACTGGCCCAGGCACCGGTAGTCACGCTCTGCAGGGACGGGGGCAGGGAGGGGTTACGGGGGGGGAAGAGGAAGGTGAGGAGTGCTGAAGGAGGGTGTGTGAAAGAGAAAGAGAAGGAGTGACGGTAAAGACAGGTGGATAGTTTACAGAGACCCGTGAAATGGTTACAGAGAAAAGGAGAGAATGAAGGTGAATAGAGTTTACAGAGACGTGAAATGGTTACACAGAAAAGAAGGAGAGAGTGAAGGTTAAGTTTACAGAGAGGTGAAATAGTTACAGAAAAAAGGAGTGAAGGTTAAAGACACGTGGATCAAGAGTTTACAGAGAGGTGAAATGGTTACAGAGAAAAGAAGGAAATAGTGAAGGTAAAGTTTACAGAGAGGTGAAATGGTTACAGAGGAAAGAAGGAGAGAGTGAAGGTAAAGTTTACAGAGAGGTGAAATGGTTACAGAGGAAAGAAGGAGAGAGTGAAGGCAAAGTTTACAGAGAGGTGAAATGGTTACAGAGGAAAGAAGGAGAGAGTGAAGGTAAAGACAGGTAGATCAAGAGTTTACAGAGGTGAAATGGTTACAGAGAACAGGAGAGAGTGAAGGTTAATACGTGTGAATCAAGAGTTTACAGAAAGGTGAAATAGTTGCAGAGAAAAGTGTGAAGGTGTAGGAAAAGGTAAAGACAGGTAGATCAAGAGTTTAAAGAGAGGTGAAATATTTAAAGAAAAGAAAGAGAGGGTGAGGGTAAATAAAGGACGTATAGAAGGGAGGTAATAAAGATACAGATAGTGAAGGGTTACAGACAGAAGAAAGGGAGGATGAGTAAGAGAGGGTGAAGATAAAGAGAGGTGGATAGAGTTTACAAAGATGAAGTAGTTACAGAGAAAGGAAGGAGAGAGTGAGTTTTAAATAAAGAAGGACGTAGAGGGGAGAAGAAAATATACAAACTGTGAAGGGTTACAGAAAGAAGAAAAGGAGGATGAGAGAGAGAGAGAGAGAGAGAGAGAGAGAGAGAGAGAGAGAGAGAGAGAGAGAGAGAGAGAGAGAGAGTAAAAGTGCATGGAAGAGAAAAAGAAGAAGAAATATAGGGAAAGGAGAATCGGTTACAGAGAGAAGAGGGAAGGGGTTGATAAATAAAGAGATGAAGAGAAGGAATAAAGGAAAACAAGGATAATAAAAGAGGAAGAGGAAGAGAGATAGACAAGAAACAAGAGGAGACACACAAAGGTTCATTTTTTATGGTGGTTAGTATAAACATCACACACACACAAACGCACAAACAAACACACATACATGCATCAAACAAACAGAGACATGCAAACAAACACCACATAAGGAGGCAAGATACGACAACCAACAAACAGACGAACAAACATTAGAATTCCAGGTAAGGTAGCGAGGTGGAGGAGCAACAGGTGGTGGTGGTGGTGGTGGTGGAGGTGGTGAGGGGCGGTGGAGGTGAAGGGTGCGGTAGGAAGCGACGTGGTAGGTGGGAAGGTTAGTGGAGGTGGTGGTGGTGGTTTTGACGGGGGGGTAGGAGGTGATGTGGTAGGTGGTGGTGGTGGTGGTGACGGGGGGGTGGAGGTGAGGGGTGCGGTAGGAGGCGACATGGTAGGTGGAAAGGTTAGTGGTGGAGGTGGTGGTGGTGGTTTTGACGAGGGGGGTAGGAGGTGATGTGGTAGGTGGTGGTGGAGGTGGTGGTGGTGGGGGGTGAGGGGGGTGGAGGTGAGGGTGCGGTAGGACGCGACGTGGTAGGTGGGAAGGTTAGTGGAGGTGGTGGTGGTGGTTTTGACGGGGAGGGTAGGAGGTGATGTGGTAGGTGGTGGTGGTGGTGGTGAGGGGGGGGAGTGAGGGGGGGTTGGAGGTGATGGGTGCGGTAGGAGGCGACGTGGTAGGTGGGAAGGTTAGTGGTGGTGGTGGTGGTGGTGGTGGTGAGGGGGGGGAGGATAGGTGATGTGGTAGGTTGTGGTGGTGGTGGTAGTGGTGAGGGGGGGAAGGAAGTGATGTGGTAGGTGGGAAGGTTAGTGGTGGTGGTGGTGGTGGTGGTGAGGGGGGAGGAAGTGATGTGGTGGGTGGTGGTGGTGTGGTGGTGGTGGTGGTGGTGGTGGTGGGTGGTGGGAGGTGGTGGTGGTGGTGGTGGTGGGGGTGGTGGGAGGTATGTGGTGGGTGGTGGTGTTGGTGGTGGTGAGGGGGGTGGTAGGAGGTATGTGGTAGGTGGTGGTGGTGGTGGTGGTGGTGAGCGGGGGGGGGGGTAGGAGGTATGTGGTAGGTGGTGACACAAAAAGATACATCAATTCGTGCAACGTTGGTGGTGGAGGTGATAACAAAACGGTGGTGATAGTGGAGGCGGAGGTACTGGTGGTGATAATGGAGGTAACATTGGTCATAATACTGGTG
>NC_066515.1:16907780-16917780 GCF_024679095.1 Eriocheir sinensis | reverse complement strand
CACACACACACACACACACACACACACACACACACACACACACACACACACACACCAACACTTGCAACTCAAATAATATGTGTACCTTCTGATTCACTCAAAAAAAAAAAAAAAGTACACACACACACACACACACACACACACACACACACACGCACACACCAACACTTGCAACTCAAATAATATGTGTACCTTCTGACTCACTCAAAAAAAAAAAAGTACACACACACACACACACACACACACACACACACACTAGTATACCTGAGCAAAGCAAGGTTATGTTTTTTTCTTCCTTTTTTTCTTGACAATGAGTGTGGAGGTAGATTAAAGTTCTTCGTCAATATAAACAAATAAATATAGATAGCCAGATAGGTAGATAAGGGTGCGCTTGGCCTCGGTGCTCATCTCCTTTACATAGATAGACAGAGATACAGACAGATAGATAGTTTGACAGATAAATAAATAGATGGATAAATATATGAAGGTAGATTACTTCTCTCTCTCTCTCTCTCTCTCTCTCTCACACACACACACACACACACACACACACACACACACACCAGTTTCTCTTCTAAAACAGCACGTTCATTAAACTCCTTCCCTCCTCCGTTTCCTCCCCCCCCCTCCTTCCCTCCCCCCTTCCCTCCCACACAGGTATATAGGTTCCCACACTCTCTCAGGCTCCCCTTTCTCTACCCATCCCTTCCCTTTCCCTTTCACTTCTTCCTTCCTCTTCTCTCTCTCCTCTACTCCTTACTCCTTCCTTCCTTCTATTTCTCCTCTCTTTTTTTTTTCTCCTCCATATTCTTACCTCCTTCTCTTCTTCCTTTCCCTTCCCTTTCTTCTTTTTCTTCCTTTCTTTCAGTTATTTCTTTCCCTTTTTCTTTCTCCTCTTTCATATTTTTCCTCTTATTGCTTTCCATCTTCCTTGTTTGTTTGAGTTCTTCTTCTTCTTCTTCTTCTTCTTCTTCTTCTTCTTCTTCTTCTTCTTCTTCTTCTTCTTCTTCCTTCTCCTCCTCCTCGTCCTTCCTTCCTTCCTTAACCTTTCCCACGCCCTCTACCGTTTCCTCCTCCGTCTCCTCCTCCTCCTCCTCTTCTTCTTCCTCTTTCCTTCCTTCCTTCTTCACTTCTTACCACTCTTCTTCTCCTCTTCCTCTTCCTGTTCACTTTTTCTCTCTCTCTTCCCTTTCTCCATCCTTGTACCCTCTTCTTCCTCCTCCTCCACCCCTCCTCCTCTTCTTCTCCACTTCCACTCCTCCCTTCTAACTCCATACCATCTTGTACCTTCCCTTCAACCCCTTCTTCCTCCTCTTCCCCACACCCATCCTCCTCCTCCTCCTCCTCCTCTTCACTTCCTCCTTACCACTTGTACCCTCCCTTCATCCCCCTCTCCTCCTCCTCCTCCTTTCCACCTCCCCTCTTCCTCTTCCCTTCCTCTCCTCCCTTCTACCTTCATACCCTTCTTCCTCGTCTTCCTTCTCCTCTTCCCCACACCCATCCTCCTCCTCCTCCTCTTCACTTCCTCCTAACTACTTGTACCCTCCCTTCAATCACCCCCTCCTCCTCCTCCTCCTCCTCCTCCTTCTCCTCCTCCTCCTCGGTCATCAATCCCTGGTCATAAACAAGAGCTAAGCACGCTGAGGACTTTGATGAACCACCGCAAGAGGGAAAGCCTGTGTAATTGTGGGCATGAAGCTGTCTTGGGGGGGAGGGGGGAGGAGGGAGGCGGGGGGGGAGGAGGAAGGGGACTGTCTCACATACCTGGACCAAGGAGGAGAGAGAAGGAGAGAGAAAGGAAGGAGAGGTGAGGGGGAGAAGCAAGGGAGGTTAGGAGGAGAGGGGAGAGAGGGAAGGAAAGGAGGGAAGGAGGGAGGGAGATAAAGAGAGAATGACGAAGATGTAAAGACGGATGTGAAGAAGACAGGGAGAAGGGAGGACACACACACACACACACACACACACACACACACACACACACACACACACACACACACACAGTTAAATAAAACACACACACACAAATACACACTCTCCCTTCACCTACACACAGATCACAAAAAAAACAAAAAAACAAACACACAAGGATTTAAGGAGATCATAAGACCCCAAACGTCCTACACATGATAGCTCCTAAAACACTCCTCTTCCTCCTCCTCCTCCTCCTCCTCCTACTACTACTACTACTACTACTACTACTACTACTACTACTACTCACCTCAGCTGCAGTTCCGAGCCTCGAGGACAGTTGGACAGCTCTGACGATGGTTCCGGGCACTCCTCCGCGTTCTCCGTCCCGTCGTTCACGTCGTAGGTAAAGCGATAGCGTCCGTTGATGGGGCAGAAGACTCGATCGATCAGCCCGTCCTGGGTGAAGCTGCGGGACTCTGGGGGAGGGAGAGAGAGGGAAGGAAGGAGGGTTAGGGATGCTTTGATTCTGAAGGATGAAAGAAGAGAAGGAAAGAGTGCATGGGAAGGGAGGGAGGAGAGTGGGAGAGAGAAGGGGTGGGTCAGTGATGCTTTAGTTGAAGGAGGGAAGGGTTGGGTGAAGTGGAGAGGGAAGGGAGGGAGGGAGAGGGAGGAGGTCAGTAATGATGATGGTATATTTGGGTGGTTACTGGTTGGGTGAGAGTTACTGTTTGGGGGTATGAGAGATGGACAGTGTTAGTTAGATAAAGAGGATAAAGAGAGATGGACAGTGTTAGTTAGATAAAGAGGAATAGAAGCAGAGACGAAAAGAGGCAGAGAAATGAAAACAGGATACTACTACCACTACTACTACTACTACTACTACTACTACTACTACTACTACTGGCACTCACTGTATAGCATGATCTCGCTGACTCTTCTCGACTTAATCACGTGAGCTGTCGGGCAGGTGAGTCGCGCTGCAGCCTCCGTAGAGTAACACCTGTTGAGCCCCTCCGTGAAGATCTGTACAGGTGGAGAAGCAGGAGATGAAAGGGGAGATGAGGACAGGAGGAGGAGGAGGAGGAGGAGAAGGAATAAATGAATTGAAGATAAGTAAAGGAGAAGCAGGAGATGAAAAGGAGAGATAAGGAAGGGGAGGAGGAGGAGGAGAAGGAATAAAGGAAATGAAGATAAGTAAGGAAGGAGACGGAGGAGGTGAAAGGGGAGATGAGGACAAGGGGAGGAGGAGAAAAGGTAAGTGGGGGAGGGCAGATGAAGAGGAGGTAAGGAAAGGAGGGGAGGCAGGAGGAAAGGTGGAGGAGGACGGAGAGAAGGTGAGGAGGTGGAGGAGAAGGAATAGAGGTAAGGGAGGAAGGAGAAAGAGGAGGAGAGAGAGAGAGAGAGAGAGAGAGAGAGAGAGAGAGAGAGAGAGAGAGAGAGAGAGAGAGAGAGAGAGAGAGAGAGAGAACGTTAGTGGTTGAAGGTGCAGTAAAACACACACACACACACACACACACACACAGCTAAACACGCACACACATATATAATTACAAACTGGCAACCAAGCAAACACAAACACACACAGAGGTAAGAAAAACAACACACACACGCACACACACACACACACACACACACACACACACACACACACACACACACACACACACACACACAGACACCCCCCTACCCACAGACACACACAGCTAAACACGCACACACATACATTATCAAAAACAAACGCGCACACACACACACACACACACACGCAACCAAACACCCCCCCCCATACCCCTCCCCATACACCTTGCCCCCTATCCTACCCTCCCTCCACTTCTCCTCTCCTTCTCTTTCCTTCGTTCCTCCCTCCTTCTTTTCTTCTTTCCTTCCTTCCTCCCCAACTCCTTACCATTTCTCTCCTCCCCTTCCTCTTCCCGTCCACCTCTCTCTCTCTCTCTCTCTCTCTCTCTCTCTCTCTCTCTCTCTAAAATTCCATACCCTTGACCCAGCTCTCTTTAATTTCCAACAAAATACCACGGGATTACTCTCTCTCTCTCTCTCTCTCTCTCTCTCTCTCTCTCTCCTCTTTCCTTCCTTCCTCTTCCTTTTCTACCATTTCTCTTCCCCCCCTTTCTTTTCCTGTTTACCTCTCTCTCGCTCCCCCCAACCCCCCCCCCCCCCCCACACACACCTGGATCACGTTGCTGGAGTGCAGGGAGACGTGGAAGCACCTGAAGCACTCCTCGCCGCCGGTGGAGTCCCGCAGAATGACGTTGTGCCCAAACTTGGTGTGACACACGCCCCACACGGGGATAGCGTCGGGCAGGATGGTCACCTGGGGATGGGGAGGGAGGGGGGAGGAGGTGTGTTAAGTGTGGTGGAGGAGAAAGAGGAGGAAGATACGTGAGTGAGGAACAGACGTGAGTGAGGAGAAGGGAAAAGAAAGAGGAGAAGGAGGAGGAAGAGGAGGAAGATACGTGAGTGAGGAACAGACTTATGTGAGAAGGAAAAAGAAAGAGGAGAAGGAAAAAGAAAGAGGAGGAGGAGGAGGAGGAGGATACGAGTGTGGAGGAGGAGGAAGATACATGAGCGAGAAGGAAAAGGAGGAAAATAAAGAGGAGAAAGAGAAGGAGGCGTGAGTGTGGAGGAGTGAGGAGGGGGAGAGGTAGAAAAGCGAGTAGGAAGCAGGTTATAAGAGCAGGTGCGAAAAGAACAAGGAGGAGGAGGAGGAGGTGGAAGGCTACGTAAGGGAGGAAGGAAGGGAAGAGACGTAAGGGGTGAGGAGGGAGGAACACCTGATGGCCCTTACCTGCGAGTACTGGTGCATGGTGCCCTGGGATAGACTGGAGACGCTGGACTGGGTGGCGAAGATCCCTTGGTACTCCACCGGGAAGTAACACACGCCCGCCACTACAACACAAGGAGAGGAACACATGAGCAACACACCAATGACAAGACAGGAACACACCAATGACAACACACGCTCGGCACTGTGACACAAGGCAGAGGAACACTTGAGAAACACACCAATGAAAACACAAGACAGAGAAACACCTCAGCAACACACCAATGAAAACACAATACAGAGAAACACCTGAGCAACACACCAATGAAAACACAATACAGAGAAACACCTGAGCAACACACCAATGAAAACACAATACAGAGAAACACCTGAGCAACACACCAATGAAAACACAATACAGAGAAACACCTGAGCAACACACCAATGAAAACACAATACAGAGAAACACCTGAGCAACACACCAATGACAATACAAGACAGAGAAACACTTTAGCAACACAGGAATGATACAAGAACAGGGAAGACACAACCCAAAGGAACACTTCACCAATGACAACACACGCTCGCCACTGTGACACAAGACAGAGAAACACCTGAGCAACACACCAATGAAAATACAAGACAGAGAAACATTTTAACAACACAGGAATGATACAAGAATAGGAAAGACACAACCCAAAGGAACACTTCTGTAACACACCAATGACACTCGCCACTGTAACACAAGACAGAGGATCACCTGAGCAACACACCAATGACAATACAAGACAGAGAAACACTTTAGCAACACAGGAATGATACAAGAACAGGGAAGACACAACCCAAAGGAACACTTCTGTAACACACCAATGACAACACAAGGCAGAGGAACACCTGAGTGACAAAGGAAATACATAATACAAGAACACTGTAACACACAAGCCAGAGAAACACTTAACCAACACACCAGTGAGAGAATACAAGAACACACTGCAACAATAAATGATTAGAGAAAATGAGGATAAATAAGAAGGATAAAGAGAAGAGAAAAGAGTAAAGAAAATAAATCATGAAAAAAAAGGAAAACGAACAAAGCAACACAAAATATTAAAGAAAATGGGGAAAAACAACACAAATCAGAGAGAGAGAGAGAGAGAGAGAGAGAGAGAGAGAGAGAGAGAGAGAGAGAGCAAACATTCGCCCGTGATAAGTTTCAACTGTTGCCAAATATCGACTTTTGACCGAGCAAACAGTGTTACCAAAACGAAGGGAAGGGAAGGAGAGGAAGGAGGGAGGGAGGGAGGGGGAGGAAGGGGAGGAAGGAGAGGAGGAGGAGGGAGGAGGAAGGAGAGGGAGGGAGGGAGGAGGAAGGGAGGAAGGAGGGAGGAAGGAGAGGGAGGAAGGAAAGCGCCATGATATCAGGAAGGAACTAACATAACACTGGCAGGCCCTTATCTCTCTCTCTCTCTCTCTCTCTCTCTCTCTCTCTCCTGATTCATTAGGTTTTATCAATGGCCTTTGTCGAGAGAGAGAGAGAGAGAGAGAGAGAGAGAGAGAGAGAGAGGAGGGAATAAGTAGATATAGATAGATATAAAACAGGAGGGAAGGAAGGAAGGAAGGAAGGAAGGAAGGAATAGATAGAAAGATAGATAGAAAAAGATAGAAACAGAGAAAGAAAGGGAAATAATGAATGAATGAAGGAATGAAGGAAGGAAGGAAGGAGGGAAGGGAGGAAGGAAGGAAGAAAGGAACAGATAGATAGATAGAAAAAGATAAAAACAGAGAGAGAAAAGGAAATAATGAAGGAAGGAAGGAAGGAAGGAAGGAATAGATAGAAAGATAGATAGAAAAATAGATAGAAACAGAGAGAGGAAGGAAATAAGGAATGAATGAATGAATGAAGGAAGGAAGGAAGGAACAGATAGAAAGATAGATAAATAGATAGAAACAGAGAGAGAAAGGAAATAAGGAATGAATGAATGAAGGAAGGAGGGAATAGACAGAAAGATAGATAGATAAATAGATAGAAACAGATAGAAAGGGAAACAAGGAATGAATGAATGAAGGAATGAAGGAAGGAAGGAATAGATAGACATATAGATAGATAAATGTATAGAAACAGAGAGAGGAAGGAAATATGAAAGGAAGGAAGGAAGGAAGGAAGGAAGGGAGGGAGAGATTTCCGGCTTAAGTTCATCACCACATCACCACCACCATCACCACCACCACCACCACCACCACCGGAAGTGCTACAACAGGGTAATGCGCCACGCCCATTCCACTGTGCCACTCCACCCAGCCGTTCCCCTCCACCTACCTCCCCCCTCCACCCTCCACCCACCGTTCCCCTCCACCTATCTCCCCCCTCCACCCTCCACCCACCGTTCCCCTCCACCTATCTCCCCCCTCCACCCTCCACCCACCGTTCCCCTCCACCTCCTCCTCCACCCCCGCCCTCCTATTACTCACTTCCATCCACCTGCCTAATTGGAGTGACATACCTGTACATTCCACTCTCAGGTGTTATACTTTCCTTGGCGTTCATTACACTTTTGGTTTCTTTCTCGTGATCCACTCTCTCTCTCTCTCTCTCTCTATCTTTCATTCCACTCTCACTTCCTCTCTATCTCTCATTCCACTCTCTCTCTCGCTCCCTTATCTCACTCTCAGACATTCCACTTAAATTTTCGTTCATTCTACTTTCAATCTCTTTCGCATTCCACTTTTCTTCTCTATCATTCCACTCTCTCTCTCTCTCTCTCTCTTATTCCACTTTTTTTTTTATTCCACTTCCATTCCCAGTCATTCATTCCACTTTCCTCTTCTTTCCTTCCACTTTTGCTTTCGTTCTCTCGTATTCCACTCTCTTTGCTTCTCTTCTCTTCCACTCTCTCTCTCTCTCTCTCTCTCTCTCTCTCTCTCTCTCTCTCTCTCTCTCTCTCTCTCTCTCTCTCTCTCTCTCTCTCTCTCTCTCTCTCTCTCTCATCATTCCACCTTTAATTCCACTTAAAGCTGTCCTGCTGCTCCACTTGATGTATTTACCTCCACCTGACTCTCTCCACATACAGCTTTCCTCCTCCACGTATCTCCACCTCTCCTCCTCCTCCTCCTCTTGTTTCATCTAGTAAAGCTCCTCCATTCATCTTCACCTATACTTCCTCCTCCACCTCCTCCTCCACCTAGATATTTTCTTCCACCTTGCCTCCATCAATATTCCTCTCTCCTCCTCCTCCTCCTCCTCTTCCTCCTCCTCCTCCCTTCTCCCTTTTTCTCCTCCACTCATTTACGTACACACACACACACACACACACACACACACACACACACACACACAAACACACACACACACACACACACACGTACGCCCTATTCCCCTGACCTTCGCAAATTCGCTTAAGTCTGGAAGCCCCGCCGTTGGGTCATGAATTATTAAAGAAAAGCCTGATCGGATCAATGGTGTGATGGTGGTGGTGGTGGTGTGGGTGGAGGTGGTGGTAATGGTGGTGGTGGTCTCTCAAGGGAAAAGTTGGTTAAGGAAGATAATATTATGTGGAAAAGGAAGGAAAGGAAGGAAGGAGGAAGGAAGGAAGGAAGGAAGGAAAGAAGGAAGGATGGAAAAAAGGAGAAATGGAAAAAGGATGGAAGAAAAATGAAAGAAAGAAGAAACAAAGAAAGGATTGAAGGAAAGGAAGGACAGAATAATAAGAATGTATGAAAGAACGAAGGAAGGAAGGAAGGAAAGGAGAGGTAGATATGAAAGCAAAATAGGAAGGTAAGAAAGAAGGAATGAAGGGAAGAAGAATGAAAGAATGTATGAATGAATGAATGAATGAAAGAAAGAAAGGATGAAAGGAAGAAACGAAGGAAGGAAGGAAGGAAGGAAAGATGAAAAGAAGGAAAGCAGAAAATAAAAGAAAGAAGAGAAGAAGAAAAGAATGAAGAAAGGACTCTCTCTCTCTCTCTCTCTCTCTCTCTTCAAGACATACTATCTTTCTTGTTTTCTTTTTGTTTTCTTTCTTTTTTCCTCAAACTTGATCAGCTTTTAAAGTCCTGTTAATGTCATTCTTTTTTTTTGTCTTGCTCTGTTCTGCTTTTATAATAACTTCCTGTGTGTGTGTGTGTGTGTGTGTGTGTGTGTGTGTTCCGTTACCTAGAAAGAATGGGAGTGAAAGGAAGGAGGAAAGAAAATACGGGGGGAAAGAAAGAAATGGAGGAAAGGAGGAAGAGAGGGAGGGAAAATATACGTGAAGGAAAGGGAGAAGGAAACGGAGACTGGGAGAGAAAGGGAGGGAAAAGAAAGGGAGAGAAAAGAAGGGAAGAGAAAGAAAAGGGAAGAAAAGAGGGACAAAGGGAGGAAAGGAAGGAGAAAGGAAAATATATACGAAGAAAAGGGAGAGAAAAGGAGGGAAGAGAAAGGGAGAGAAAGAAAAGAAAGGGAGAGAAAAGAAAAGAAAAGAGAGGGAGAAACAGTTGTATGATGTTGTGTTTCAGTGACTGTGTGTGTGTGTGTGTGTGTCTGTGTGTGTGTGTGTGTGTGTGTGTGTGTGTGTGTGTGTGTGTGTGTGTGTGTGTGTGTGTGTGTGTGTGTGTGTGTGTGTGTGTGTGTGTGTGTGTGTGTGTGTGTGTGTGTGTGTGTGTGTGTGTGTGTGTGTGTGTGTGCGTGTGTGAAGGGTAATCAGGTGTGGGAATTTATATAACAAGAAGCGTGCACTTCATTTTCTTACCTGTAATTAGCGTTCATTAATGGGTTGCATCTGACACCTGAGCTCCGTGTCTGTCTGTGTGTCTGTCTGTCTGTCTGTATGTATGTATGTATGTATGAATGTTTCTCTACTATGGCTTTTCTATTAATTTTATTTTTCTCTTTGTCTGTCTATCTGTCTGTTTGTCTCTATGTATGTATGTGTGTATGTATGTATGTATGTATGTATGTATGTCTCTGTCTGTCTGTCTGTTTCTCTCTCTATCTGTTTTTTTTTTCCTTTTTCTAATTTTATTCAGTCTGTTTACACTCTCTCTCTCTCTCTCTCTCTCTCTCTCTCTCTCTCTCTTTCTATACCCTTGACACAGCTCTATTTAATTGCCCCCAAAATAAAACGGTCTTTCTCTCTCTCTCTCTCTCTCTCTCTCTCTCTCTCTCTCTCTCTCTCTCATTGGCGGTACGGCTTGTTGGTTAAGGTTTAATAAATTTGACCTTCCCTTCCCTCCCTTCCTCCCTCCCTTCCCTCCCTTCCTCTTTGCTTACCTTTCCTCCTCCCTTCCCTTCCTCCCCATTCCCTCCCCCAACTCGTCCTCCCCTCGCATTTC
>NC_066515.1:16900280-16902780 GCF_024679095.1 Eriocheir sinensis | reverse complement strand
CCACCACCACCTGCATCACCACTACCTTCGTCACCACCACCATAACTATCTCCATCACCTCTGTCATCACCATTTTTCACCACCAATACCACTAACTATACCGCTTTCACCACCACCGTCTACATCACCACTTCCTTCATCACCACCATCATCTCAACCACCAGTACTACCACTATTGCCACCACTATAACTAACTTCATCACCTCTGTCATCACCATTTTCACCACCAATACCACTAATTATATCTTCTTCACCACCACCGTCATCATCACCACCACCACAACCACCACCACCTGCATCACCACTAACACTACCTTCTTCACCACCACCATAACTATCTTCATCACCTCTGTCATCACCATTTACACCACCAATACCACTAATTATACCTCCTTCACCACCACCATAACTATCATCATCACCTCTGTCATCACCATTTTCACCACCAATACCACTAATTATACTTCCTTCACCACCACCGTCATCACCCCCACCACCACCACCACCAGCAACAACAATCTCCAATACCACCTCCACCTATACCACCACCATTACTTCCACCTCCACCAAAAGCTACATCACCACCGCCATCATCACCACTACTACCTCGTCCACCAACACCATCATCACCACCACAATCACCTCCACGTAAACCTTCATCACCACTACCTTCATCACTACCATTACCTAACCCAACACCACCTCCAGCCTACATCACCACCACCACCACCACCATCACCACCTCCGTCGCCCCAGGTCTTAAACGCCCGCAGTGTGTCCTCACCACCACCACCACCACCGCCATCACCACCACCATTAGCGTTACCATTACCATCATCCACCACCACCATCATCAACACCACTATCATCACCATAATTGTAGAAGTAACAACACCATATATTACAAGTACAACAGCAGCAATAACTCATCTCTATAAAAGGAGGAAGAGGAGGAGGAGGAGGAGGAGGAGGAGAGTGAGACAAGAAAAGGAGGGAAAAAACGCATTAAAAGGACAGGAAAGGAAGATTGAGGAGGAGGAGGAGGAGGAGGAAGAGGAGGAGGAGGAAGAGGAGGAAAGACTAGGTGGTAACAGGGCCTCAGGTGTTGTCTGGAAGTGTGTGTGTGTGTGTGTGTGTGTGTGTGTGTGTGTGTGTAGTAGTAGTAATATAGTAGTAGTAGTAGTAGTACTAGTAGTAGTAGTAGTAGTAGTAGAAATAATAATAATAATAATAATAATAATAATAATAATAATAATAATAATAATAATAATAATAATAATAATAATAATAATAATAATAATAATAATAATAATAATAATAATAATAATAATAATAATAATAATAATAATAATGAGATAACTAAGATGGAAAGAAGAAGAAGAAAAGAAGAAGAAGAAGAAGAAGAAGAAGAAGAAGAAGAAGAAGAAGAAGAAGATAAAACGCAAGAAATTAAGTCAGGCGAAAAAAGGAGGAAAATAAAGTAAAAAAAAAAAAAGCTAAATTACTACTTTTTCAGGAGTTGACAAGGCGGTTGAGGGTCACGGGTGAGGAGGAGGAGGAAGAGGAGGAGGAGAAAGAAGAAGAAGAAGAGTAGAAAAGGAAGGTGAAAAGAAGGAGGAAGAGAAGAAGGAGGAGGAAGAGTAGAAAATCAACATGAGAAGAGGAAGAGATGGAGGAAGAAAAGTTGAAAAGGAAAAGGAAGAGGAGGAGGAGGAGGAGGAGGAGGAGGAGGAGGAGTGAAAAGGGAAGAGGAGGGGGAAGATAAAAGTGACAGGTATGGAGACGAAAGACAGGGCGGAAATAGAGAGAGAGAGAGAGAGAGAGAGAGAGAGAGAGAGAGAGAGAGAGAGAGAGAGAGAGAGAGAGAGAGAGAGAGAGAGAGAGAGAGAGAGAGAGAATGGATACCTGTATAAACCAGGTAAATCCAATCAATTAACTAGGGAAACCTCATGACAGAGAGAGAGAGAGAGAGAGAGAGAGAGAGAGAGAGAGAGAGAGAGAGAGAGAGAGAGAGAGAGAGAGAGAGAGAGAGAGAGAGAGAGAGAGAGAGAGAGAGAGAGAGAGAGAGAGAGAGAGAGAGAGAGAGACTCTTTGATACAGTCAGGCTGTGATATATTTAGAGAGAGAGAGAGAGAGAGAGAGAGAGAGAGAGAGAGAGAGAGAGAGAGAGAGAGAGAGAGAGAGAGAGGGCAGACAAAAAGACGTGAGAGAGAGAGAGAGAGAGGAGGAGGAGGAGGCACTGAGAATAGCGGCAGATAAAAGGAAGAGGAAATAGGGTAAGAGAGAGAGAGAGAGAGAGAGAGAGAGAGAGAGAGAGAGAGAGAGAGAGAGAGAGAGAGAGAGAGAGGTGAATGAGAGAAAAAAACAAACGGAGAGGTGGCTGAGAGAGAGAGAGAGAGAGAGAGAGAGAGAGAGAGAGAGAGAGAGAGAGAGAGAGAGGTGAATGAGAGCAATAAACCAACGGAGCGGTGTCTAAGAGAGAGAGAGAGAGAGAGAGAGA
>NC_066515.1:16887780-16895280 GCF_024679095.1 Eriocheir sinensis | reverse complement strand
CGCCTCCTCCTCCTCCTCCTCCTCTTCCTCCTCCTCCTCTTTTTTTCTTTGTTTGGTTCTCCTTTTAAGCTACACGTGTATCCTCCTCCTCCTCCTCCACCTCCTCTTCCTCCTCCTCCTCCTCCCCTCCTCTTATTCTTTCTCCTCCTCCTCATCGTCTTCCTTCCGTTCATGTCTTCTTTTTTTTTCTCTCCTTACATATTTTCTCCTCTCTCCTCTTCATTGCATTCTTCCATATACCCTCCTCCTCCTCCTCCTCCTCCTCCTCCTCCTCCTCTTCCTCCTCCTCCTCCATCTGCTCCGTCCTGTCCTTTTTCTCATTATTGTAACATTTCTTCGCTTCTCCATATGCTCTCCTCCTCCTCCTCCTCCTCCTCCTCTTTCTTCCTCCATCTCCTTCCATCGCCTTACACCTGCGCCGAGAGAGAGAGAGAGAGAGAGAGAGAGAGAGAGAGAGAGAGAGAGAGAGAGAGAGAGAGAGAGAGAGAGAGAGAGAGAGAGAGAGACCGTATCCCATCTGTCCTTAATAACAGCTGCTCGTGTGTACGTGAGCTGCATGAGTGTGTGAGAGTGTGTGTGTGTGTGTGTGTGTGTGTGTGTGTGTGTGTGTGTGTGTATGTAGGTGGGAAGTTAGGTATGCGTGTGCGTGTTTGTGCATGTAGGTATGTGTTTATAATCAGTGTGTGTGTGTGTGTGTGTGTGTGTGTGTGTGTGTGTGTGCCGCCGCCCCCTCCGCCTCCCTGCTGTCGTTATTGTTGCTGGGTATACACACACACACACACACACACACACACACACACACACACACACACACACATACACACACGATAAACACACTCCTACACACCTACTTACATACCTAGCAACACACACACACACACACACACACACACACACACACACATATGCGTACACACCGCGCGACACCAGGTGGGGAACGCAAATCTGAGACAATGGAATGTGGTGATGACGGTGGTGGCGGTGGTGGTGATGGTGGTGATAGTGGTGGTGGTGGTGGTGATGGTGATGGTAATGATGGTGGTGGTAGTGATAATGGTGGTGATGGTGATGATGATGGTGGTGGTAGTGATGACGGTGGCGATGGTGATGACGATGGTGGTGGTGATGATGGTGATGATGATGGTGGTGGTAGTGATGATGGTGGTGGTGATGATGATGGTGGTGGTAGTGATGACGGTGGTGGTGGTGGTGATGTATCCTTTTGACCTTCTAGTAGTGTATTATCATCTCTAGAAGTGGTGATGATGGTGATAAGACGCACACCATCACCACTATCACCACCACCATCATCACCGCCATCACCACTATCAGAGTATCTTGACACTTTTATAACCTATCACCATTTTTCACCATTAAGTTCATCACCACTGCCTCCTTGTCATCACCACTATCACCACCACCACCTCCACATTTAACGTCACTTTTCATCATCATTTACACCGTGTTAACTTCATCATCATCACCACCATCACCACCAACCACACTTTTCCTAATAACGGAAATGCAGATAAAGTAAAAAAAACATCACCACCATCATCACCATCAACACCACCATCACCATTATCATCACCATTATGTATTTTAATGACGAACAAAGACAAAAAATAACGGGAAAAGGAAAATTAAGCGACAAAACAGGAAACACACACACACACACACACACACACACACACACACACACACACACACACGTTTAGTTCACCATATTCGCATTTATTTATGTATACATGTTTCACACACACACACACACACACACACACACACACACACATACACACACACACACACACACACACACACACACACACACACACACACACACACACACACACAGAAACACACAAAAACACTCACCACAATGCAGGGACATCACCAACACCACCAAACTCTTCATGGTGTTGAGCCTCTGGTGATGACACGGTCCTACAATCATCACCACATCACCACTAACACAACACCACCACAATGGGACACGAGAGAGCGGAGCGGCGCGTAACCTTCCCCTTCAACTGCTCGGAATCTACTAAATTTTTCAATGGGGCTCCAGGAATGAATGGACCTCGTGTACTCGGCGGGGGAAGTGGACTCAGGGGCTTCCAGGTGTCTCCTTAGCCCGTGTTCGCCTGCCCTGCCGCCCTGACTCCACTTCCCCCGCCGCCCTACCTGACAGGCATACTAGTAGACGTAACCTGTGAACTTTTAGCTTAAGAGAAAATGAGAGAAAATGTGTGTGTTCTCTCTCTCTCTTTCTCTCTCTCTCTGGGTACCCCGTTACGTTGGGTTTAGGGGAAAAACAAGAGGAGGAGGAGGAGGAGGAGGAGGAAGTGAAGGAAGAAGAGTTGGAGAAATTAGTATTACAGGAGAGAAGGAAGGGGAGAAGAAGAAGAAGAAGAACAAGAAGAAGAAGAAGAAGAAGAAGAAGAAGGTGAAGAAGAAGAAGAAAAAGAAGAAGAAAAAGGAGAAGGAGAAGAAGTAGGAGGAGGAAGAAGAGGAAGAAGAGAATGTGGTTGAGGTTAAGAAAGAAGAGGAGGAGGTGAAGAAAGAGGTGTTGGGTGAATTAGCACTGGAGAATGAGGAGGAGGAGGAGGCGGATGAGGAGGAGGGGGTGCTTTCTACTGGGGGTCACTTAATGCTTCGTCAAACCCTCCATTTTCCCTCCCATTGAGTTGTTAATCTTTCCTCCATTACTCTCTCTCTCTCTCTTTGTTTTTTGTTGGTCTGAGTAAACAATAGAATTTCCGACTCATTGGGTAACGAGAGAGAGAGAGAGAGAGAGAGAGAGAGAGAGAGAGAGAGAGAGAGAGAGAGAGAGAGAGAGAGAGAGAGAGAGAGAGACGTTAAACAAAAATGAGATGTTGAAATTGTTGGTATTGAAGTAGTAGTAGTAGTAGTGGTGGTGGTGGTGGTGGTGGTGGTGGTGTGAGCTTACAGGAACTTTGCAACATCCTGGAAAGTAAGGGAGGACGGGAGAGGAGGGAAGGAGGGAGGGTGAAGGAAACGGAGGAGAGGAGAAACTAAGAAACAGGAAGAAGGAAGGAGGGGAGCGAGAGAAGGAGTAGCCTAATAGAATCTTAAGAAACACGAGAAATAGGTAAATAAGAAATAAGAAAAGATTAAGAAAAAGAAAATTATAATGTTTTAACCAGTGTATCATTTTTTTTTACATCGTCCTCTGCACCGATTCCAACCTTGTGCTCTCCTTTCTATTGTAAGGAGACAAAAAACAGCACTGCATACTCTAGATGGGGGTCTATCTAATACCCAATCACATACTGTCTTTCTTTACTCTTCCTCGATCACCGATTCCAACCTAGTGCTTTCCGTTCTATGGTAAGGAGACAAAAAAGCAGCACTGTATACTCTAGATGGGGTCTGTCTAATGCCCAATCACATACTGTCTTTCTTTACTCTCCCTTGACCTCCTTCATTCCTCTCCTTCTTTTCTCTATGCCGATTGCAACCTAGTGGTCTCCGTTCTATAGTAAGGAGACAAAAAAACAGCACTGCATACTCTAGATGGGGGTCTGTCTAATGCCTAATCACATTCTATCTTTCTTTACTCTTCCTTGACCTCCTTCATTCCTCTCCTTCCTTCCTATACACCGATTCCAACCTATTGTTATCCGTTCTATACTAAGGAGACAAAAAAATGCACTGCATACTCTAGATGGGGGTTTGTCTAATGCCCAATCACATACTGTCTTTCTTTACTCTTCCTTGACCTCCTTCCTTCCTCTCCTTCCTTCCTCTACACCGATTGCAACCTATATAGTGCTCTCCGTTTTAATATAGCAAGGACACATAACTGGACTGCATATTCTAGATGAGGTTTGTCTAATGCCCACTCACATAAACTCTTCCTACATTTTTCCTTCCTGTCTTTCTTTCCTCCCTTCCTCCATTTTATCTATCTTTCTTTACTCCTCCTTCCCCTTCTTCATTCCTTTGCTTCCTTCCTTTTCTTCCTCTCCTTCTTTCCTCTTCTTCCTTTATTTCCTTTCCATCACATTCCTATCCTTTTATGTTTTTTTCCTTCTCTCCATTCCTTAGTTTTCTCTTCATTCCTCTCTTACTTACTTCATTTCTTTTCTCTCTCAATCTGTCTATCCTTTCCTTCCTCTAATTCTTCCATCTCCTTTCCTTTCTTTCTTTATTATCTCTTACAATTTCCATCACATTCTTTTCTTTCCTCTACTTTCCCTCTCTTCCTCTTTTCCTTCCTTCCTTTTCTTTCTCACTTTCTATTCTTTCCATGCTATCTTTCTTTCCTCTTCTTCCTTCCTTTCTTCCTTCTCTTCCTTTTTCTATTTACATCACAATCTCTACTTTCCTCAACTTTCCCTCCACTCCTCTCTTCCTTCCAATCATTTCTCTCCCTATCTTTCTATAATTTCTCTTCTCTCCTTCCTTCCTTCCTTCCTTCCTTTCTTCCCTTTCTCTCACTATTTCCATAACAATCTCTTTCCTCAACTTCTCCTCCCTTCCTTTCTTCCCTCCTATCACATCTCTCCCTATCTTTCTATAATTTCTATTCTCTTCTTCCTTCCTTACTTCCTTTCTTCCCTTTCCCTCCCCATTTCCATCATATTCACTTCTTCCCTCAACTTTCCATCCACTTCTCTTTTCATTCCTTCATTCCATTTCACTATCTCTCTTTTCCTTCCTCGCCGACATTCCTTCCCATACCTTCCATTTTTCACGTTTCCCATACCTCTCCCTCTTCCTTCCTCCCTCTCCCCCTCCCCCTCCTCCCCTCCAGCGCCTTAGAGAACAAGAACAATGGTGTAGACGGAAGCGAACGGAGATCACAAGGGCCTCAATCTCACGGTGGGCCCAAAAATTACTGGAACAATGGCCCCAGATCACACAGGGCCACAGGAGGCTTCTAAAACGTGGTAAACAGAGGTGGTGGTGGTGCTGGCGATGGTGGTGGTGGTGCTGGCGATGGTGGTGATGGTGGTGGTAATCTCTAAAAGGAGGAGGAGGAGGAGGAGGAGACGTGAGATGGAGGAGGAAGAGGAGGAGTGGAAGACGTGAGCGGAGGAGGAGGAGGAGGAGGAGGAGGAGGAGGGACGTGGTATGGGAAAGTTCAGACGGCGGTGAATGTGAAGAACAGTCAAGGCGAGGAGGAGGAGGAGGAGGAGGAGGAGGAGGAGGAGGAGGAGGAGGAGGAGGAGGAGGAGGCGAGGGGACTGATAGAGTAATTGAAGAGCAGAGAAAAAATGGAAATAGAAGAGGATATGAAGATGACTAAGAAGAGGAGGAGGAGGAGGAGGAGGAGGAGGAAGAGGAGAGAATGAACTAAGAGAGAGGGATCTGGAGAATTGAGGAGAAATAAAAGAAAATAGAAGATATGAAAATGACAGGAAGAAGAAGAAGAGGAGGAAAAGGAAGAGGAGGAGGAGGAGGAAGAGGAGAGAATGAACTAAGAGAGAGGGAACTGGAGAAAGGAGGAGAAATAAAAGAAAATAGAAGATATGAAGATGACAGGAAGAAGAAGAGGAGAAGAGGAAGAGAAGGAGGAGAAAGAAGAGAGAATGAACTAAGAGAGAGGGAATTGTAGAAAGGAGGAGAAATAAAAGAAAATAGAAGATATGAAAATGACTGAGGAAGAAGAAGAAGAGGGAGGAAGAGGAGGAGGAAGAGGAGGAGGAGGAGGAGGAGGAAGAGAGAATGAACTAAGAGAGAGGGAATTGTAGAAAGGAGGAGAAATAAAAGAAAATAGAAGATATGAAGATGACTGAGGAAGAAAAAGAAGAGGGAGGAAGAGGAGGAGGAAGAGGAGGAGAAGAGAATGTAACTCTTCCTCCCTTTCCTTTTCTTCCTCTTCATCTTCTATTTTTTTCCTTCTCTTTTCTTTCCTTTCCTTTTCCTTCTTCCGTCCATTTTCTTCCTTTCTTCCCTTCCTTCCCCTCTTTTAAAGGAGAGAGAGAGAGAGAGAGAGAGAGAGAGAGAGAGAGAGAGAGAGAGAGAGAGAGAGAGAGAGAGAGAGAGAGAGAGAGAGAGAACGTGCTAATACTAACCTTCAACGCGTACTCCTCCTCCTCCTTCTCCGCCTCCTCCTCCTCCTCCTCCTCCTCCTCATCCTTTTCTCATTCCCCTTCACCTCCTCCACACTTCATTACCCCCCTCACCCGCTCTCTCTCTCTCTCTCTCTCTCTCTCTCTCTCTCTCTCTCTCTCTCTCTCTCTCTCTCTCTCTCTCTCAACGTGGCACTTTCAGAAACTTGTGCCCCAATACCCTTCACACGAGAGAGAGAGAGAGAGAGAGAGAGAGAGAGAGAGAGAGAGAGAGAGAGAGAGAGAGAGAGAGAGAGAGAGAGAGAGAGAGAGAGAGAGAGAGAGAGAGAGAGAGAGAGAGAGAGAGAGAGAGAGACAAACACACAAAAAAAAAAACACACACACACACACACACACACACACACACACACACACACACACACACACACAGACTCGGTTAAATAAATAAAAACTAGAGAGAAAGAAAGAAAAAAACAAAATCCAAGTAGGAAAATGTGTGAAAAAATATAAAAGAAAGAAAGAAAGAAAGAAAGATAGAAAGAGAATTTGAAATCTAGGTCACTATTACGAAAGGAAAAAAAGAAAAGAAAAAAGAAAAAGTAGAAATACCAGAAAAAGGTAAAAAAAAGACGATATGAGAGAGAGAGAGAGAGAGAGAGAGAGAGAGAGAGAGAGAGAGAGAGAGTCGAACCAAGGTGCAGACAATCAGGTGTGAGAGATTAGTATTCAGCCCACCATCCTCTTAGCTTGATGGAGGAGGAGGAGGAGGAGGAGGAGGAGGAGGAGGAGGAGGAGGAGGAGGAGGACGACGAGGAATGAAGGAGTGAAATTATGTTGGATTGGTTATTGAGTGTGTGTGTGTGTGTGTGTGTGTGTGTGTGTGTGTGTGTGTGTGTGTGTGTGTGTGTGTGTAAATGGGAGGAAAGGAGAGGAAGAAGTGGAGGAAGACCAGTAGAAGGTGAAGGAGGAGGAGGAGGAGGAGGAAGAGGAGAAAGGAAAAAAGGAATAATTTAAAAAAAGCGAGTAGGAATGGCAAAAGAAAAATATATATTGAAGAAGGGAAAAGGAGGAGGAGGAGGAAGAGGAGGAGGAGGAGGAGGAGGAGGTGAAAGAGGAAGAGGAGGAGAACGAAGCATAAGAAATTGGATTGAGGAAAAATAAAAGGAGAAGTAAAGAAAAAAAAGGAGAATAATTGAGTGTGATGAAGAGGTGAAGGAGGAGGAGGAGGAGGAGGAGGGGGAAGAGGAGGAGGAGGAGGAGGAGGAAGAAAAGGGAGGAAGTGAGGGGGAGATTTAATTTGGTATGCACGGCAGACCGCTCGTTCTTGTACCGCTCTCTCTCTCTCTCTCTCTCTCTCTCTCTCTCTCTCTCTGCATCTTCCCCTCTCTACCTTCTCTCTTTCCCTCCCTCTCCTCTTCCTTCATCCTCCCTTCCTCCTTCTCTCCGTTCCCTCCTCTCA
>NC_066515.1:16875280-16877780 GCF_024679095.1 Eriocheir sinensis | reverse complement strand
TTCTTCCTCTTTCCCTCCTCTCCTTAACCCTGACGGCAGCACTGCCGTCTCCTCGATCTCTAAAGCTGAACTCTTCGCTCAAACTTTCTGTAAGAACTCCACCCTGAACGATTCTGGGCATATTCCTCCTACTCATCCCCCCTCTGACTCCTTTATGCCTGTTATTAAGATTCTTCATAATGATGTTTTCTATGCACTCTCCGGCCTCAACTCTCAAAAGGCTTATGGACCTGATGGAGTGCCTCCTATTGTCCTTAAAAACTGTGCTTCCGTGCTGACACCCTGCCTGGTCAAACTCTTTCGTCTCTGCCTATCAACGTCTACCTTTCCTTCCTGCTGGAAGTACGCCTTCGTACAGCCTGTGCCTAAGAAGGGTGACCGTTCTAATCCCTCAAACTACCGCCCTATAGCTTTACTTTCCTGTCTATCTAAAGCTTTTGAATCAATCCTTAACCGGAAGATTCAAAAGCACCTTTCCACTTCTAACCTTCTATCTGATCGCTAGTATGGGTTCCGCAACGGGCATTCTACTGGCGATCTTCTTGCTCTCTTAACTAATTCTTGGTCATCCTCTCTTAGCCGTTTCGGTGAAACTTTCTCTGTTGCGCTAGACATATCGAAAGTCTTCGATAGAGTCTGGCACCAGTCTTTGCTTTCTAAACTGCCCTCTTTCGGATTCTAAGAGTATCCCTCTCTCTGTTCCTTTATCTCCAGTTACCTTTCCGGCCGTTTTATCTCTGCAGTGGTAGAGGGTCACTGTTCTTCCCCTAAACCTATCAACAGTGGTGTTCCACAGGGCTCTGTCCTATCACTCAGTCTCTTCCTGTTATTCATCAATGATCTTCTTTCTATAACAAACTGTCCTATCCACTCATACGCCGACGACTCCACTCTGCATTATTCAACTTCTCTCAATAGAAGGCCATCCCAACAGGAAGTACACGACTCCAGACTGGAGGCTGCAGAACGCTTAGCCTCAGACCTTGCTGTAATTTCCGATTTGAGTAGAAGGAACCTTGTGTCCTTCAATGCCTCAAAAACTCAATTTCTTCACCTATCAACTCGACACAATCTTCCAGACACCTACCCCCTATTCTTCCACAACACTCAACTGTCACCTTCTTCAACACTAAACATCCTCGGTCTATCCTTAACTGAAAATCCCAACTGGAAACTCCATATCTCCTCTCTCACTAAATCAGCTTCCTCTAGGTTGGGCGTTCTGTATCGTCTCCCCCAGTTCTTCTCCCCCGCACAGTTGCTATCCATATACAGGGGCCTTGTCCGCCCTCGTATGAAGTATGCATCTCACGTGTGGGAGGGCTCCACTCACTTAGCTCTCTTGGACAGAGTGGAGTCTAGGCTCTTCGTCTCATCAGCTCTTCTCCTCTTACTGATAGTCTTCTACCTCTTAAATTCCGCCGCCATGTTGCCTCTCTTTCTATCGTCTATCGATATTTTCACGCTGACTGCTCTTCTGAACTTACTAACTGCATTCCTCCCCCCCTCCCGCGGCCTCGCCACACACGACTTTCTACTCAAGCTCATCCCTTTACTGTCCAAAACCCTTGCGCTCGAGTTAACCAGCATTTTCATTATTTTATCCTTCACGCTGGTAAACTCTGGAACAATCTTCCTTCATCTGTATTTCCTCCTCCCTACGACTTGAACTCTTTCAAGAGGAGGGTATCAGGATGCCTCTTCTCCCGAAATTGACCTATCTTTCGGACACTCCTCTGAACTCTTTTGTAGGAGTGAGTAGCGGGCTTTTTTTTCATTATTGTTTCCTTTTTTTTTTTTTTGCCCTTGAACTGCTTCCTCTGCTATAAGAAGAAAAAAAAAGCCGCGTCCACCGCGGAAAGAGAACAGCGGGCGGCGCGACCGGCGCACGGGCGTCTCCACACCGTGAACACTGCAACACTGCGTCGACCGGCCACGCGGTGGCTGGCTGGCTCGCCAGAGGCTCACGCTGCCGCCCTTGGCCCCCGTCCGAAATTCAGTTCTTAGTTTAGCACGGGGATAAGCGCGGCTCACGATCCATTGTGTGGACGCAACAACAACGAAAATTACATGAACAACAATAAATGATAATAGTAAAAATGATGATGATAATATAATAAAAAAAATATCAATGATAATGATAATTCACCATTCCCTAAACAGTAGTAGTAGTAGTAGTAGTAGTAGTAGTAAAGAAAAAAAGTAGTAGTAGTAGTAGTAGTAGTAGTAGTAGTAATAGTAGTAGTAGTAGTAGTAGTAGTAGTAGTAGTGGTGGTGGTACGGGTAGAAGTAGTAGTAGTAAACTCCCATAATCTACCTGTAATCACCTTAGCAGCGTCACCTGCCGTCTTATTCACCTGTTAATTATCTTCGTATCTACTTTTCAATCTCCCTCACCTGCCAATTGCCTCTAATTACCCTAACCGTATTACCTGTCCTACTTATGGGCGGCTGTTAACCTGGATTACCTGGAGGAGGAGGAGGAGGAGGTTTAATCCCA
>NC_066515.1:16867780-16870280 GCF_024679095.1 Eriocheir sinensis | reverse complement strand
CTGCTGACAGAACCTATTTAACCTCTGCCCGGGGACGCCTGACACGTAACGACACATGATTTAATCTCCACAGTAGGATTCAAATCTTTAAAACGAATAGAGTGGTGTCTGAACCTATTCCTACCCTCATAGATTTACTCTTTGAGGGATTCAGGACTCCTAATTACAGATGGTGCAGCATTCTAACCTAGCTCTTACATGACGGAACCTTCCAGTATACCTTTTTCTTCTTCTTCTTCTTCTTCTTCTTCTTCTTCTTCTTCTTCTTCATCTTCTTCTTTTTCTTCTTCTTTTTCTTCTTCTTCTTCATCTTCTTTTTCTTCTTCTTCTTCTTATTATTATTATTATTATTATTATTATTATTATTATTATTATTATTATTATTATTATTATTATTATTATTATTATTATTTTGACCTGTAACGCTTTGTATCGCTTCTTAGGTCCTCCTCCACACTTTTCTACTTCACAACAAGCACTTAGTTACCTATAGTAGTATTTGAACTTTACTAATACCCCCAGATTCCCTTTGACATATTCATAGTCGGATTTGAACCTTTCTATAGGGGATTCAAGACTCCTACTGACCGATAGTGGCATTCTAACCTAGTTGTCATAGACTTAAAACTTTTCTACATATATATAATGGAGTTTGAACCTACTAATATCCCTAGAATCCTTTTAACTTACCATAATTGGAATTTGAACCTATTTTTAAGGAATTCAGAGCTCGTATTTACAGATATTGGCATTCAAACCTTGTTCTATATATTGATTATGGTGTTTGGAACCTACTAATACCCTTTGAATCCCTATGCTCGTAGTGGAATCTGAACCTCTTCCTGCTCCCATGAACCTACTCTTACGGGATTAACGGATCTCTTAAGCGTGGCGCCACAATGGGTAAGGTTAAGGTAAGTTTAATGGGGTGGATAAGGGGAAGGTAAGGGATGGGCAAGGAGGTGAAATTGAGCGTATTAGATTCCTTTAGAAGCGGTGTCTAATCCCCTCTCTCTCTCTCTCTCTCTCTCTCTCTCTCTCTCTCTCTCTCTCTCTCTCTCTCTCTCTCTCTCTCTCTCACACACACACACACACAGTCACCAAAACACAACATAATACAACTATTTCTCCCTCTCTTTTCTCTCCTTTTCTTTCCTCTCCCTTCCATTTCTCTCCCTTTCTTTCCCCTCCCTCCCTTTCCCTCCCAGCCTCCGTCTCCCTTTCCCTTCCCCTCCCTTCCCTTTCTTTCTTCCATATCCTTTGCTCCCCTTATTTTTTCCCTTACCTTTCTTGCCAGGTGACACAATATACCACCTCGCCTGTTTTCTTTTTTCCTATTTTTTGTCGCACGTCAGCAATAAAATCCGCTACACAAGTCAGCCCCGAGGGAAATGTGATACTGGGGAGGGGGGCAGGGGGGAGGGGGGCATAAAAAACGTGGGACAAGCTGGGAATGTGTCAGGATACAAAGGAGGAGGAGGAGGGAGTAAAGAAGAGAGGAGGAGGAGGAAACGTGGAAACATGAAAGAACAGGCAGCAGAAAACCTATTGGCTCATTGCGAGGCTGCCTGATTTTAGTGATATGATCAATCCGTCAGCCACAGGAGTGACCTGCGGAAGGATTAAAGCACTATTGTACGTACTCAGGATTACGTTCAGGTCACTCCCGACGCAGCAAAGTGTCGATCAGTGCGATTTTTAAAGGAGTTGATTGTTTCCACACTAATCACTCCTGCAGGAAGGCAGTTCCAGTGGCGGACAACTCTGCTCGAGAAACAACTCCTGCCGATATCCGTAAAGTATCGCTTGGCTTGAATTGTTTTACCGTTGTTTCTTGTTCGCGGGTTAGTTTGTAGCGTGAAGAGTTTGGAGTGATCGACATTGATGAACTTGTTCAGGTACTTGAAGACTTGTATCAGGTCTCCCAGCAATCGTCTCTTTTCCACCGTGAAGAGGTTGCGCTTGAGTCTTTCTTCGTAAGGTTGTGTTCTCAATGATGGTATCATTTTCGTAGCGCGTCGCTGTACTCTCTCGAGTAATTCAATGTCTCTCTTGTAATTAGGGGACCAGAACTGCACGGCGTATTCCAGGTGGGGCCTTACCAGCAAATTATACAAGGAAAACATAACTCCCGGCGTCTTATATTCGAAGTTCCTCGCTATGAACCCGAGCATAGTATTGGCTTTCTTGCAGGCGGACTTGCAGTGTTTTGCGTGTTTCAGGTCACTGCTGATAGTGCCCGAGGTCTCTTTCCTCCTGCACTACCTGAAGTGGTTCGCCATCCATGTATGTGTGGTTGCTATTTCTGGACCCGATGTGCATTACTTTACATTTGTTGGTGTTAAAGGACATTTGCCACTTTTCTAATCACTGAGTGATCTGGTTTAGGTCTCTCTGGATTACTTCGCAGTCTGCTGTCGTGAGGGCCTTCCCTCCCACCTTGGTGTCATAGGCAAATTTGGAAAGGGTGGATTTTAATCCTAGTTCTAGGTCGTTGTTT
>NC_066515.1:16840280-16862780 GCF_024679095.1 Eriocheir sinensis | reverse complement strand
ATTCAATACTTCCTATAGTCTTCCTTTGCAGATTCCTTTATGTTTGGGCTGCTTGATTCTCATTCTCTCTCTCTCTCTCTCTCTCTCTCTCTCTCTCTCTCTCTCTCTCTCTCTCTCTCTCTCTCTCTCTCTCTCTCTCTCTCTCTCTCTTCTCATTTACCTTTTCTTGTCGATTTTCACACACACACACACACACACACACACACACACACATCAGTCTTCATTCTCCTGTTTGTCTTTCGTGTCTGTCTGTCTGCCTTTCTATATGTCAGTCTGTCAGTGTGTGTGTGTATGTATGTGTGTGTGTGTGTGTGTGTGTGTGTGTGTGTTCACCTTCATTATATCTAAATTACACTTTCCTTTTAATCTCTTCTTCTCTCTTTTCCTTCCTTATTCTCTTCTTCCTTCCTTCATTCATTCACTCATTCACTCATTTATTCCATCCTCCCTTCCCCCACCTCATATATCTTTTTTTGTTCTCTTTATTCTCTTCCTTTATTCCTTCCTTCCTTTGTTTCTATTTCCATTCCTTCCTATTTTCTTTCCTTCCCTAATATTTCCCTTCCTTCCTTCTGTTCTTCGTTCCTCCCTTCCCCTACTTCATTATTTTTTTTTAACCTCTGTATTATCTTCCTTCCTTCCTTCCTTCTTTCCTTTCTACCTTCCTTCCTTCCTTCCATGTGTCATCCTTTCCTCATAATTGTTCCCCCTCCTCCTCCTCCTCCTCCTCCCTCTATCATCTTCCCTTATTCAATCTCCTCTAATAACATTCTTCCACCTCCTCTTCCTTCTTCCTTGACCATCTTCCCTTCCTCACAGCCTCCTCCTCCTCCTCCTCCTTCGTCGTCCCCTCCTACAGGAATGCTACACGTCACGCCTCGCCTCCCACACATGACTCAGCGGCCTTTTGCTCCCTGCACACACACACACACACACACACACACGAAGCTTCCTACACACACACACACACACACACAAAGCAGAGGGAGGCCTGTGTTAAGATATGCTCCGCTGCCCTCATTGGTCCCGCTCCTCCTCCTCCTCCTCCTCCTCCTTTATCTTTCCCTTTTTTATCATTCTGCAATTTGTGTTTGTTTTGTTTTCGTACCTTTCTTCTTTTCTTCTTCTTCTCCTTCTTCTTCCTCGTTTTTTTTCTTCTTCTTTTACTTCTTCCTCGTCTTCTTCTTCTTCTTCTTCTTCTTCTTCTTCTTTTCTATTCTTTATTCTTTTATGTCCTTTCAGAGAGAGAGAGAGAGAGAGAGATTCGTTACGTATTCCATCTGTTACTTTCTTATCTCCATTTATCCAATTTCCTCTTCCTCTTCCTCTTCCTCCTCCTCCTCCTTTCCCATCGTCTTCCCACGGCACTTACCTTCCCACCCTCCTCCTTCCTTTCCTCTTCTTCATTTCCCCTTCTCTGTCCTTCCTTCCTTCCTTCCTCTCTCTCCTCCCATCCATCCCCTTTCCTCTTTCTTCCTTCCCTCCTCTTTTTGCCTCCTTCTCTTCCTTCACTTCACCCCTTCTTCCATATTTCCTTCACTTCCTTCCCTCTTTCCTTCCTTTCCTCCTCTCCTTCTTCCTATTCCTTCCTTCCTCTCTCTCTCTCTCTCTCTCTCTCTCTCTCTCTCTCTCTCTCTCTCTCTTCTTAATTCTTTCTTCCTTATTCTTAACCCGTTCCTTCATCTTCGTCTTCCCTCTTCCTCTCCCTTCCTCTCACATTTTCCTCCCTCCTTCCCTTCTCTTCCTCTCTTCTCTCTCTTCCTGCTCTTCCTCTCTCACTCCCTTCTCTTCCTTACCCCCTCCTCTTCCTCTCACTCACTCCTCTTCCTCTCTTACTCACTCCTCTTCCTCTCTCACTCACTCCTCTTCCTCCCTCCCTCCCTCCTCTTCCTCTCTCACTCACCTTGTAGTTTTCAGTCACAGTAATTTAGGGATCCAAAGATTTATGGGAAAATTGTACTGGCCTTGAACTCCTTGGGAAAGGCCCGCGTGCTACACTGGAATGACACAAGCTGGTGATGGTGATGATGGTGATGATAATGATGATAAATAATGATATGTACACCGCCTGAAAACGGTGATGATGACAAAAGTGACACATGTAGCCTAATATTGGGAAGAACACAATAGTAATAAATATATGGTAATACGATAGCATTGAATAGTTCTGCTCATACCTGTTGGGAAAGAAAATAACAGCAAAACAATAGCACAATAACACACGATAATAATAAAAATAAAGAGGATATGAAAGAAAACAACAATAATAATATAAATAAGTCAATTGCATGCAACGTACCTGCTCAAACCTGTGGAGAAAAATAACACTAAAACAAAAGAAATATGATACATGATATAACAGGAATAACGATACATAATAATACTAATAAAATGAAGAAAAGGAAGTAAATGAAAGCAATAACAAGGAGAAAAAATGAACAAAAATTGAAGAAAAAGTAGTAGTAGGCTATAAGAGGTAGTAGAAGCAGTATAAAAAAATAGTAGTAGTAGTAGTAGTAGTAGTAGTAGTAGTAGTAATAGTAGTAGTAGTAGTAGTAGTAGTTGTTGTTGTTGTTGTTGTAGAAGAAGAAGAAGAAGAAGAAAACAATGAGTACAAACAATTCTTCAACTCGCACTTACTGTTCGTTGTCTTCGTGGTATGGTGGTGGTGATGGTGGTGGTGATGACTGATGACCCGCAACACACACAGCACACAGGAAGCTCGTGAGGAGATCCCTGAACGCCCTCACACACACACACACACACACACACACACACACACACACTAATAACAAATACTATTCCTGCATGCATAAAATGATGTAACATTCTCACTAATCTTCTTCATCTCGGTTTTCCTGTTAAATGCTAAGTATAAAAAAAAAATATAGATAGAAAGTCATCATATCTGCATTCATCTACTTTTTCTTGGTTTTCTCTGTTAACTGTGAAACAAGAGAAAGAGAGAAAGAGAAAATCACTATCATCATCATATTCTTACCATCACAATCATCATCATTTATACGTATTCTCCACCTCCATCTTCTACATCACAACTGTCATAACCACATTCTCACTATTCAGCCATCATCATCATACCTTCACCACGATCATCATCATTTATGCATATTCTCCACCTTCACCTCCATTACCACCATCATCACCACATTCTCACCACACACACACACACTCGCTCGGTGGTGTGTGAGGGCTTAAGACAGACCCCACGCTTCATCCCTTGCTGTGTGTGAGGCGGGCGATGACTAGCCTACTAACCCTGGCTCTAGCAATGTGCCCACTTCTTTTTCTTCCTTCCTCTTCCTTCCACCCCTTCTTTCTGGCTTACACGCTCACTTCGTCTTCTTACTCGTATTTTTTTCTTTTTTACAGTTATTTGTTATTATCTTAGCGTTATTTTTTTTCTTCTTTTTTTTTCCATGTTCGTTTTCATGCAGGTATCACTTTTTTTTTCCTTTCTTTCACTTTCTTTTCTATCGACACTTTCACTGCAGTTTTTCCATCGACACCACGTTATCTTTTCACTTGTTTTTTGCACTTTATTTACTGATTTCATTTTGTCTATTAACTCTTCGATCGCTTTCACTGTTAACACTGAATTTCAAATAGCCTAATCGTCTCATATCCCCCTCTCTCTCTCTCTCTCTCTCTCTCACTTATTTTTCTCTCCTTTTTCTCTATTTATTCCTTCCATTTTTTATCCTTTTCTACCTCTTTCCCTTCCTTCTCTATCTTCTCCATTCCTTTCTTTTCCTTTTTTTCTCTCCTCCTTTTTTTCAATTTCTTTACATTTCTCTCATTAATCTCCCTTCATTCCCTCTCCTCTTTCTCCGTCCTTCTCCTCTTCTTACACACACACACACACACACACATACACACACACACACCTTCACTTCCTTTCTTTACTTTAAATTAACTAAAAGAAAAAGCTTCCCCCGCCATCCCAGCACGACTCACCACACCGTCCCTCTTCCCCTCCCCAACAACAATCCCTCTTCTGACTCTTCCCGCTCCCCGCCGTCACCCTCACCTCCTCCTCGCCTTCTCCACTTTTCAATCCTTCAATCCTCGTCTCCGAAATCGTCACAACCTCCGCGGCACAACAGAAACACCAAAAATAAAAACTGCGCGGCGACGACGTCAGAAGGGAGGGAAGAGGCGACGCCATCAGCAGTGTTGCCAACCCAAGAAAGGTTTTTTGGTTCAAATATCCCTACCGATGTCACGAAAAGTCCCTACGTGTCCCTACTTACAAAGGCAAAGTCCTTACGACTTTAAGTAAACTTATTTTAAACAAGAATTGCAAATTTTTCTTTGGAAGTGATTAATAATTAAAAAGTGACCTATGTATATTAGAGTAAATAGTAATGATTAAACAGAAGTAGAATGACACACACACACACACACACACACACACACACACACACACACTAGCTCCAAATGTATTGTTTCGAGTTAAGCATTCAACGAAATGTTTCACAATAGTGAAAAAAAATGTCAAATTGGTGGACAATTCAATATCCTGCCCCATATTATTCTACAATATTTTCTAACTGCACGAAGATCAGTGAGATTTTCCAATAACCTATAGGGGTATAGGGAGTTGACTGAGTTGCCTGCAGCCATCGAGTTCCGAAGCGTTGTTTTCTCCGCGGAAATTTAATTTCTCTTCTTTCGGGATATCACTTGGTGCTTGGTGCACAGTCGGTCTCTTCGACGACCCCAGCCCGTTGGTGGCACAAGCGATTTTTTTTTCTTTTATAGTGGTTTCCTTTTATATTTATCAAAGAAAACGAAAAAGTAAAGAAGAGACTTTCTACGTATAATTACATCAAGTACTACACGAAATTTCATTAATTGCATGTTCTTTTTTTTTACCGAAAAATATGATGTATATCAATGATTGCCCAAAGTTCCTACGTTTATGGAAAGTTTATCTGGGCGTCCCTACGTCCCTACGCCTTTGAAAATCATGTCAAAAGTCCTTACGTTTAGGGACATATCCTACAGTTGGCACCACTGGACGCCATGCACCGCGGCGGGGCAATGGTTCCCTCAAGAGTTCATTCATTTCAGTAATTTATAATTTGAGTTACTTATTGTTTTTTAAGTTGAAGAAACGGAAATAATTTATCTTGATAAAGTGTTCAGATAAAAAAAATAATAGAACGTAGGAAATATGATTAAAAAGAGAGAGTTGTACTTTCATTTACGGGGTATGTTATTATTATAATTTTTTTTAGATATAATTATGGCAATAAAATTATTCTGTTTATATTCTTGATTGCAACTGGTATGTAATTCTCCTCACAGTTATGTTCTCTAAGAGGCTTTGAGTTCATTCATTATGTTTCAAAGGTTTTATCATGCGTGACAGTAAAATGAGTCTGCTTGTCTTCCTCATTATAACTGCTATATAATTATCTGTTCGTGACATCGGTTAATCAAAAGGTAATCAAAACAAATAAACCAATCAATGTATAATAACTAAAACAACACTAAAAAGATAATAACCGCTACTTGACGATTTCTTTAGTAGGCTATTATATCGTTCCAGGGCAGAGCAGCCACGTGGGAGGAGAGTATTTAGTAGTATTTAGTATTTTGTAGTTATTTAATAGTTAGTATGTAGTATTTATTTAGTATTTAGTATTTATTTAGTATTTATCGATCAGTCTCGTGGAGGAGAACCATCGCCCCGCCGCGGTACAAGACGCTGCTCCGGACGACGTCGCTTAGTTTTTATTTTTGGTGTTTCTGTTGTACCACGGAGGTTATGGAGATGGCGGAGACGAGGCTTGAAGGATTACAGAGTGGAGAAAGCGAGGAGGTGAGGGTGATGGCGGAGAGAGGGAAGAGGGATTGCTGGGGAGGGGAAGGGACGGTGACACTAGTGCAGCGAGCTTCGTGTGGGGATGGCGGCGGAAGATTATTTTGTAGTTCATTTATTGTTATTTTTTATGTTTCTGTGAGTGATAAGAATTAGCCCGTTTGAAAATAAGTGTTAACAGTGAAAACGACCGAAGCGTTGATAGATAAATTGAAGTGAATAAGTGAAGTGCAAAGAACAAGTGAATAGATAACGTGAAGTGAATAAATTAAGTGCAAAGGACAAGTGAATAAATGAAGTGCAAAGGACAAGTGAATAAATGAAGTGCAAAGGACAAGTGAATAAATGAAGTACAAAGGACAAGTGAATAAATGAAGTGCAAAGGACAAGTGAATAGATAACGTGAAGTGAATAAATTAAGTGCAAATGACAAATGAATAAATGAAGTGCAAAGGACAAGTGAATAAATGAAGTGCAAAGGACAAGTGAATAGATAACGTGAAGTGAATAAATGAAATGCAAAGAAAATGTGAATAGATAAAGTGAGGTGTCGATGGATAAACTGCAGTGAAAGTGTCCATAGAAAAGGAAAGAAAGGGAAAAAAAAAGTGATACGTTCATGAAAAGACGAACATGGAAAAAAATGAAAAAACAACGCGATTACAAATAACAAAGAACAACAGAAAAAATAGAGGAGTAACAGGAGTAAGAAGACGAAGTGAGTGTGTAAACCAGTAAGATGAAGGAAAAAGAGGAAGAGGAAGGAAGAGGAAGAGGACACACGGTTAGGGCCAGGGTTAGTAGGCTAGTCATCGCCCGCCTCACACACAGCAAGGGATGAAGCGTGGGGTCTGTTTTATAGTCTGTCTGCCAAACCAGGAATTAGGACCTAACCTCACAATCTCTGATAAAGTTTTTTTCTCTGCGGATTATTCTTCTATGGGGTCTGAGTTAACATCCTAGGGTGGGTGTGAAACTCTCAGCTTTGGGGAAACTGAAAAATCCAAGATGGCGGCAAATATGGCCGCCGACCACAGAAAAAAGGCTAGAAGGCCCTCTAATTATGCAAGAAAGTCGTGTAATATGTCAAAACAGGGGTTTTGGGGCATGGCAAACCCAATTATAACATTAAAAAGAAAAAAAATGTAATATTTTGCAAGATATAATGCATACTGATACATATTTTCCACTTTTAGAGAAGACGTTGACCATGACTTGTGTAACATGCAGTGATATGGGCACAGCAGTGAGACCAAAATCTATCTATGAATAAATCATTATCTGTGAATTTTAATGCTACCACACCTAAAATGTTAGGAAACAACTAAATTTTCAAAATCTCTTAATCAAATGTACAGTTCAGAATGACGACAAAACATGGTCACCACATCAGTACAATCACTATCTTCACTAAACAGTGTTCACAAACTAGTTTCAATGTTATACCTTAAAAGCTTTTGAAATACCTATTCTTCCAATAGTTACAATAAGATGTGGACAAAGACACAATTAAACAATCAATATCAGTCACTATCATCATCGTCCTCATCAGAGTGATTTCCCAGAAGAGTGTCACTTATTCTGGTGTGGTAATTCAGCAATCACCAACTCTTTGACAGTTGCAAAATGTTCCACAAGTCATTACAGAACTGTTGCAGCTGCATCTGCGTGTATTGCATGGTTTCTCTCCTTGCATTCACATTTGATACTCTTGAGTAGAGATTTTGGAGCCAGTTCTGTGTTGGGAGGTAGCATCACTGCAGCCAGAATTCCGTTATCTACATTATACCACCCATGCAACAAGGGGTCAAGTTCTGGTGGGTTTGCTTCCAGGGAGTTCCTCCAAACTGCTACCTGGATGTGAGCACGAGCCACATTCTGAGCAAGAGCTTCATCTGTTGGGGGCAGAGACTTCAGCTTTGGAGAACGTGCAATGTTCTTGCTCACTTTCTTCATCCATAATTTGTATCTGGCATCACTTGCTGAATCAGCATTTCCCTCTCCGTAGCATGCAAGAATGAAGCCTGTACATTCTTTGATCACTTTTCTTAGAGTGATTTTGAGGTCTCCCAAAGCACTTAGAGGATGTTTTTTGCTTCTTAGAACTCTTAGAGGAACCCCTTTTCCAATTCCGTAGTATGGTGCTACTGTGTCACACCCTGATATGCCATGCATTGCAAGGAGGTCTTCCATAATGTCATCATTTTTGGCCACAGTTGCATTGATATCAATCACAGACCTCCTTTGATTGGTGACACCATCCAAACCTGAAGACTGAGCTTCCCCAGATGACAGAAGTGACACAGCAGCACAAACACATCTGTGTCATCAGCTACAACTATGGCTGACTGTGGTCTCACAATTGCCAACTGCTGGGGAATGATGGTGTCAGCCTCTTCATGTCTTGTTTCTAGATCCCGTCTCTGTATTGCCAGCCCTTTGTACAGCTCAACTGGTGTAGGATGGCTTCCAGTGATGACAAGGCGATGTTTCACCTTCTCAATAACAGTTTTGCGTGACTGTTGTATCGTACTAAAGCTGCTATAGACGTCGTAGAGTTCAACTGTGTTCCAATGACTGTTCTTGTTTTCCAGCATGAATTGGAAGACAGCATCTAGGCCTGGATCAGTTACATATGTTTCTTGTTGTCTTCCCGTTGATTGTATGTTTCATAGCCATAAAGGAACACATGCAATCCCTGTGGTACCTGGCATCTGCTGCATGAAGATCCAAGGCACCCTCCAATCGAATTCTAACTTCATTGCCCCACTCGTCATTGCGAACAGCACATCTTTCCAGCAAAAATTCTTTGTAGGGTCTTTTGTCTTTCTCTGACTTCGTTGAGCGACAAAGATATGCTGGTCTCCATCTGTCTGGATGTCTGTAGTCTTTTCTAATGTCACAGATTTCCCACAGTACAGACAATGTTGTCTGAAGTTGAACTGAAGGAAGACTTACGAAGTTTCCTCTGGGGTTCTTCTGAGGTACTCTGTTGTCTGTGCTTTCCCAGATTTGATTTTGAAGTATATCTGGATACACAGTTTTGTGATAAGATATTGTCATGTCTGGGTTTTCTGTCAACTGTTCTTGCAACTTGATGCAAGTTATCTCCATATTTTCGACTTGCATCTATAATGGATTGTATTCTGCCAGGTCCTTTGTTTTTCTTCAATCCATTTGTTTCCTTTTCACATTCTTCTCCATATCTGAACTTGAAAGCACATTCCTCAGACATAGTTAATTCACATAATGTATTCAGCATCTCTGACTTTGATGTTCTGAAACCGACAGATCCATTCAGCTGTCTTCCTGAAATTGAAAAAAGTCTCTCGCTATTGATGTATATTCAACACAATATTACATCTACATGGCAGTCATAGATCTAATGATTCAGTGGCAACAATATATAATGCTCACATTTAAACCATGTGCTTTATGGGTAAAAATTGAAGCAGTTTACGCTGATGGATCTTACCACTCCTGAAGCATCCCCTTTCAATGGCTAAGATTAAAATAGTGATAAACCATTTTACAGTCCATTTTTAATTCAGCAATCCAAACAACAAACGCATGGTCAATGCTTTTCTCTAAAACTGGAAAAATGGCAAGTATGTATATCGTCAGGCATTTTATCTTTGAAAATATCCAATGGATGACTTTTTAACTCTTAGATTTGAATTCCTCATACCCAAAAACCCCTATTTTGATGTATTAGACGGTTCTCTGGCATAATTAGCGGGCCTTATAGCCACATTTCTATAGACGGCAGCCATTTTGGCCGCCATCTTGGATTTCTCAAATTCCCCAAGGCTGAAAATTCCACACCCACCCTAGGATGTTAACTTAGACCCTGTACTATTGTAATCCGCAGAGAAAAAAACTTTATCAGAGATTTCGAGGTCATCCTGGATGGCAGACAGACTATTAAGCCCTCACACACCACCGAGCGAGTGTGTGTGTGTGTGTGTGTGTGAGAGAGAATGTGGTGATGATGGTTGTGGTGAAGGTGGAGAAAATGTATAAATGATGGTGAAGGTATGGTGATGGCTGAATAGTGAGAATGTGGTGATGATGGTGATGGAGGTGGAGAATACGTATAATTGATGATGGTGAGGATATGGTGATAATAGTGATTTTCTCTTTCTGTTTCTCTTAGTATATTTTTTACAGTTAGCAGAAAAATAAGAAAAAAGACAATGCAGATATGGTGACTTTTTTTTTTTTTTACATTTATCAGGTAAACCGAGATGAAGAAGTAAAAGTATATTGCACCATTTTATGTATGCAGGAATAGTATATAATTATTATTGGTGTGTGTGTGTGTGTGTGTGTGTGTGTGTGTGTGAGGGCGTTCAGGGATCTCCTCACGAGCTTCCTGTGTGCTGTGTGTGTTGCGGGTCATCACCACTACCACCACCATTACCATCACCACGAAGACAACGAACAGTAAGTGCGAGTTGAAGAATTGTTTGTAGTTCAGTGTTTTCTTCTTTTCTTCTTCTTCTTCTTCTTCTTCTTCTTCTTCTTCCAGGCCCGTAATTTTGGCAGATATTTTGGGGGGCTAGAGGGCACCATAGGTTCATGATTTGGGGGGGAAGGGGGCGAGCGGAGTGAGCATGGGCAGGTGATGGAATATTCTGAAAAATAAACACTTTTATGGGCATTTTGAGGCCGATATAGAAAACATTGGGGGCGATAGCCCCCCTAGCCCCCCCCAGAAATTACGGCCCTGTCTTCTTCTACAACAACTACAATAACAACAACAACTACTACTACTACTACTACTACTACTACTACTACTACTACTACTACTACTTTCTCTACTACTACTAATTTTAATAGCCTACTAATACTTTTAGTTCTGCATTGCTCATTATTCATATTCTTGTTATTTCTTTCTCCACTTTCTATTCTTTATTTTATTCTTATATCATGTATAGTTATAATTATTAAATCGTGTATCAATTTTTGTTGTTTAAGTGTTATTTCCCCCATAGGTTTGAACAGTTACGTTGCATGCAATGAACTTATTTATATTATTATTGTTATTTCTTTTATCTTTCTATTTTTCTTTTTATTATCATCACCATGTGTTATTGTACTATTGTTTCGATGTTATTCTCTTTCCCAACAGGCATGAGCAGGACTGTTTAGTGATATTTTTTTCAATATATATTTATTACTATTGTGTGCTTCCCATTAATACAGGTGTCGCTTTTTTCATCATCATCATTGTTTTCAGGCTGAATACATATCATCATCATCATCACCATCATCTTATTTTTCTTATTTTTATTCATTTCTTATTTTATGTTCCTTGGCCCTTCCAGTAATGAGAAAGTTTTTGCTTTTTTTTTCTTATTTTTATCTTATTTTCCGTTTTCTATGTTCGCTGTCATTTCCATTAATGAGATCTTTTTTTTTCTTGTTTTCTTATTTTTTCTTATTTTCTTATTTTCTTTTTTTTTCTTATGTTCCTCGGCACTACCACTAACGAGAAGATTTTTTGCTGTTTTTTTTCTCCCTTCTCTCCGTTCTCTCCCTTCTCTCCCTTCTGTTCCTTCTCTCTCCCTCTCTCTAAGTTATAGATGACGTGACTATAAGCGATACAAGAGACAGTAGACCGAAAGAAAGCGTTCTCTTTGTACGATAATGTACACACACACACACACACACACACACACACACACACAGTTTTCCTCTCTCTCTCTCTCTCTCTCTCTCTCTCTCTCTCTCTCTCTCTCTCTCTCTCTCCACTAACCTCCATATCACGTGACCCATTCCGATACCAGGCAGATAAAGCGAAAAACAGCCACCACCACCACCAACAACAACAACAATAAAGGGGAAGATGAGAAGAGGGAAAGGAGGAGGAGTCAGGAAAGGGAGATGAGGAGAGGAAGATGAGGAGGAGATGAGGAGAAGGAGATTAGAAGAGGGAGATTCCTATCCTATCGTTCCCTTCCTTCCTTCCCTTATTCCTTCTTCTCCTTCCTTTCCCTCCCTTCACATCCTCTTCTTCCCTTCCCTTTCCCCCCTTCACATCCTCCTTCCCTTCCCTCCCTTCACATCCTCTCCTTTCCTTCCCTTCCCCCTTTCACATCCTCCTTCCCTTCCCTCCCTTCACATCTTCACTCCTTCCCATCCTTCCCTTGACATCCTCTCCTTCCCTTCCCTCCCTTCACTTCCTCTCCTTCCCTTCCCTCCCTTCACATCCTCTCCTTCCCTTCCCTCCCTTCACTTCCTCTCCTTCCCTTCCCTCCCTACACATCCTCTCCTTCCCTTCCCTCCCTTCACATCCTCTCCTTCACTTCCCTCCCTTTACATCCTCTTCTTCCCTTCCTTCCCTTCACATCCTCTCCTTCCCTTCCCTCCCTTGACATCCTCTCCTTCCCTTCCCTCCCTTCACATCTTCACTCCTTCCCATCCTTCCCTTGACATCCTCTCCTTCCCTTCCCTCCCTTCACTTCCTCTCCTTCCCTTCCCTCCCTTGACATCCTCTCCTTCCCTTCCCTCCCTTCACATCCTCTCCTTCCCTTCCCTCCCTTTACATCCTCTCCTTCCCTTCCCTCCCTTCACATCCTCTCCTTCCCTTCCCTCCCAGCACATCCACTCCTACCCTTCCCATCCTTCACATCCTCTCCTTCCCTTCCCTCCCTTCACATCCTCTCCTTCCCTTCCCTCCCTTCACATCCTCTCCTTCCCTTCCCTTCCTTCACATCCTCTCCTTCCCTTCCCTCCCTTCACATCCTCTCCTTCCCTTCCCTCCCTTTACATCCTCTCCTTCCCTTCCCTTCCTTCACATCCTCTCCTTCCCTTCCTTCCCTTGACATCCTCTCCTTCCCTTCCCTCCCTTAACATCCTCTCCTTCCCTTCCCTTCCTTCACATCCTCTCCTTCCCTTCCCTCCCTTCACATCCTCTCCTTCCCTTCCCTCCCTTTACATCCTCTCCTTCCCTTCCCTCCCTTCACATCCTCTCCTTCCCTTCCCTTCCTTTCCCTCCCCCCTTCCTAACCTCCGTCAACCCTATACTTAAGTTTGTGGTCAACCCGCATAGCAGAGGTCAGGGGTCAGGAGGAGGGTAAGGGCGGAGGTCAGGGGTTACGTGGGCACGCGAGGAGGGGACAGGGCATGACCTTACAACGAGGAGGAGGAGGAGATGAAATTGAGTGTTTTAAAGGGAAGATGTATTTACGGAGGGGAGGAGGAGGAGGAAGGGGAGGGGGAGGAAGAGGAGGCTGAAGATAAATGAAGGAGTTTAAAGGGAAGATACATTTAAACGGGGAGGAGGAGGAGGAGGAGGAAGGGGAAAAAGAAGAAGAAGAAGAAGAGGAGGAGGAGGAGATAAGAAGGATGAAAAGGGAAGGTAGAAAGGAGAGGAAATTAAAAACCTTATCATAATTAGTAGTAGTAGTAGTAGTAGTAGTAGTAGTAGTAGTAGTAGGTGGTGGAGAGAGGAAGTGGACTAGAAGGAAAGAGATGAGATGATAAAGAAGGAAGAAGAAGGAAAGAAGGAAGAAAGAGGAAGAAGAGGAGGAGGAGGAGGAGGAGGAGAGGGAGGAAGAGGAGGAGGAGGAGGAGAGGGAAAAGAGGAAAGGAAAAAAAAGAGACGATCTCTCTCTCTCTCTCTCTCTCTCTCTCTCTCTCTCTCTCTCTCTCTCTCTCTCTCTCTCTCTCTCTCTCTCTCTCTCTCCCTTCTTCCCTCCCTCGCTCTCTCCCTCCCTCCCTTCCTCTCTCCCTCCCTTCCTCCCTATCTCTTTTCCTCCTTTTCTTTCTTCCTTCAACATTTTTTCTTTCTCTTCCTTTACTGTTCTTTTTATTTCCATTTATATTTTTTCCTTTCTTTCCTCCTCTTCCTCCTCCTACTCCTTTTTCCTTCCTTATCTTCCCTTTCTTTCCTCCCTCCTGCTCCTCAAGCCCCAAGTGGCTGTCGAGCAGATTAAATAACCAGGCGGGCAACCTCGTAATGAGCCAATATGCTTTCTGTTGCCTGCATTTCCATAATTTCCATGTTTCCTCACAGCCTCTTCCTCCTCCTTCTCTTTATCTTCCTCTTTTTTCTACCATCTTCCATTATTTTATCTTCTCTCATTCCTTCTCTTCCTCGTCCTCTTATTCCTCCCTCTTTCTTGATGTCATCCCTTCCGATCCTCCTTACTCACAGCCTCCTCCTCCTCCTCCTTCATTTAGTCATTCTTCCTCTTCCTTCCTTTCTTTTATCTCCTTTCATAACTTTCTTCCTCCTCCTCTTCCCCATTCTTCCCTTCCTCCTCCCTCCTCCTCCTCCTCCTCACCTGTCCCATTAGCAGGTGAGGTGGTCATTACCTATGCAAAGCGGAGGAGGAGGAGGAGGAGGAGGAGGTGTGTTAGCCCGGCAGGGAACTGTAAGGGTCATGCTGTGTCCTGACCCGAGCTGACCTGACGTGACCTCTGACCCTATACTGCCTCTGTCTTGGGTTGACCTAATGACCTCGCTGTTTCTATGTATTCCTATGTATAAATCTTCCCTCCTTTGTTTCTTCCTTCTCTCCTTCCTCTCCTCCTTTTATCTGCTCTTCTTATGTGTTTCTCTTCCTTCCTTTGTTCCTTCCTTCGTTATTTCCTTCCTTCTGTTCTTCCTTTCTCTTCTATTATCTGTTTTTTCGTATTTCGCTTCCTTATTATTTTGTTTCTATATTTTTCCCTCCTTTCTTCCTTTTATCTGTTCTTCTTACTATGTGTTTCTCTACCTTTCTTTATTCCTTCTTTCATTATTACTTTTCTTCTGTCATTCCTTTCTCTAATATTATCTGCTTTTTTCTTTATATTTTTCTTCCTTATTATTTTCTTCCTTTATACCTTCCTTTCTTTCTTTTCTCCTTTTATCTTTTCTTCCACTGTGTTTCGCTTTATTTCTTTGCTCCTTCCTTCGTTATTTCCTTCCTTCTGTCCTTCCTTTCTCTTTTATTATCTGCACTTCTTTTGTATTTCTTTCCCTTATTATTTTCTTCCTTTATTCCTTCCTTCCTTTCTTTCCTTCTATTCCTATTCCTTCCTTCCGTCCTTTCCTCCTTTTATATGTTCTTCCTATGTGTTTCTATTTCTTTCTTTGTTCCTCCCTTCGTTATTTCCTTCCTTCTGTCCTTCCTTTCTCTTCTATTATCTATTCTTTTTTTATTTCTCTTTCTTAGTATTTTGTTGTTTATTCCTTCCTTTCTTTCTTTCCTCCCTTTATCTGTTCTTCCTATGTATTTATCTTCCTTTCTTTGTTCCCTCCTTCGTTATTTCCTTCCTCCTGTCCTTTCTTTCTCTTCTATTATCTGCTCTTCCTTTGTATTTCTTTTCCTTATTATTTTCCTCCCTCATTCCTTCCTTTCTTCAAACTGACTCGACTCAAACTGACCCGATTAAACTGACTCGATTAAACTGACCTAATTAAACTGACCCGATTAAACTGACTCGATTAAACTGACTCGATTAAACTGACTCGATTAAACTGACTCGATTAAACTGACCTAATTAAACTGACCCGATTAAACTGACTCGATTAAACTGACCTAATTAAACTGACCTAATTAAACTGACCTAATTAAACTGACCCGATTAAACTGACTCGATTAAACTGACCTAATTAAACTGACCCGATTAAACTGACTCGATTAAACTGACCTAATTAAACTGACCCGATTAAACTGACTCGATTAAACTGACCTAATTAAACTGACCCGATTAAACTGGCCCGATTAAACTGACCCGATTAAACTGACCCGATTAAACTGACCCGATTAAACTGACCCGATTAAACTGACCCGATTAAACTGACTCGATTAAACTGACTCGACTTGGCCGATGTCAAGGTTACCGTGTGAGTCAAGGCGTCAAATCAAGGCGAATCAGGAATCGTGTTGACTTTAATCGGATCAGTTTCCTTGGTTTGAACGATGCCTTATTTTTGTATTCTTCTTTCTTCGTTAATTTTTGCTTCTCGTTCTCCTCTTCCTCTTCCTCCTCCTCCTCCTCCTCCTCGTACTTCTCTCTTTTTCTGTGTTCCCTTTTATCTTGTCTATTCCATACCTCCTCCTCCTCCTCCTCCTCTCCTTCCTTGTCCTCTTCCTCTTCTTCTTCCTCCTCCTCCTTTTTTCTCTATTCCCTTTTATCTTGCCTGCTTCCACACCTCCTCCTCCTCCTCCTCCTCCTGCTCCTCCTCCTCCTCCTCTTTGAATATGCTGAAAAGTCATCCAATTATTTTCGTTTTTCCTCAAGTGTTCTTAGAGGCGAGTTTTGATCCCTTTGTTCTCTCTCTCTCTCTCTCTCTCTCTCTCTCTCTCTCTCTCTCTCTCTCTCTCTCTCTCTCTCTCTCTCTCTCTCTCTCTCTCTCTCTCTCTCTCTCTCTCTCTCTCTCTCTAATACCTCTAGCGTGCCAGGTTGCATTTTGTTTAATCCCCAGAACTGAAAATGAATACTTCCAGAGAGAGAGAGAGAGAAAGAGGTTTTATTTATTATTATTATTCGCTTCTTTTTTTACACACACACACACACACACACACACACACACACACACACACGTGCACGTTATTATAAAATTTTGTTTATATAATTCTGTGCCAAATTTGATTACATACAAATGGTAAATAGATAGTTAATTATATCGAGCAATGAGATGGTTAATTATATACGACTTTTTTTCATATGTTGGCTACCAATAAATTTCCATGGCCTCTTTTTTTATGTAAAAGCACCCGCACACTACCAACCATGTGACTGGAATCACGGCTGAGTTATTTCTGTCTTGTGTTGCATGACTGAAGGATTGCGCAAATGATTAAACAGAATCTGACAGTGTTGTTTTTTATCTCAATCCTGGTAAGTGCAGAATCATCACTTGGTGTGTGGCGAAGACTGCCCGATATTCCTCAGTCACCGATATCGCCAGCAGCCGCGGCGGTGGCGGGCGAGCCAAGAAATGTTGGGGCGAGTTTATTGAACTGCATGGAAGGAAGCCTGCGCTGTGGAAGATGGAAAACCGATCCTCGAAAGGGAACGGCTATGAAGTATTAACATAAAAATCTTGTTGCCAGCAGCATAAATGTTGGTGTGTGGAGTGAGTGTGTGGTGTGCGTGGGACAGGGATGGAGTATTCGTATTCGGTATTTGTATTCGAATACATTCGAATACCGTATTTGGGTGTCTTCGTATTCGTATTCGAATGATTATTGATAGAAATCAAAGAATTCTCATTTGTTTTCGAATACAATGAAAAAGTATTCGTATTCTGCGAATAATCTGACAAATTCTTCAAAAATTATTATCAGAAATAACAGCCGTTGTTCCTTACAATTCCAGCCTCCTGGGCGGACGTGTAATGGTCGTGTATAGTGCAAGTTCATGAGCTCATTTGTGTGTTGCAATACTTTAGAACAGTTCTGTGCCCAGTTACGTTTAGAAGGTATTTTTCAATGAAAGTATTCATGAATGTATTCATGATTACTCTCAAGAAGTATTCGTATTTGTATTCGAATTAAACCCCATTTCAGTGTATTCGAATTAGTATTCGTATTCGTTGAAATTTAAAGTATTCGTATTCGAATACACAATTCTTGTTTTCACTCCATCCCTGGTGTGCTGTGCGTGTGTGTGTGTGTGTGTGTGTGTGTGTGTGTGGTGAGTGTGTGTGTGTGTGTGTGTGTGTGTGTGTGTGTGTGTGTGTGTGTGTGTCAGACAGACAGACACAGAGAAACAGACACGGAGTGACAAACAAACAGTCACAGTCAGAGACAGGCACGCAGAGAGACCTCAGATAGTACGGAAAAATAGACAATCCCTAGTTTGTATGGGGATTAAAATCGGAAACTAAGGTAGGCACGTAAAACCTTTATTACAGCATTATGCGAGTTACAATATGCACCTCCAAGTCACTAGTCGTGTAACATTAGAGATAACCTCGTCCATGCTTTTACACGTCTAAATCAAATTTGCCCTTACCGCTACACACAGCAAAACTATTGGGCTCATAAATGCATATACACATGACTACCAATACACTTAACTAAATCACATCCATGCATTTCTAAACCAGACCTAACCTTACGGCTACACGTTCGTCAATATCCACAGCAAAAGTGTTAGATTGAAATACACACACGACCTTACCAAAACATTTCTAACCTGTAGCAAACGCATAGGCCTTACCTCTACACCTAAAGCCCGTATTCCTAAACGTCCCGGCACCTCATTTCGCCTGTTTTAAAAGGCTCTCGTAGATGTTACTATGGTTTTCATAGACTTGTGATCCTCTTGATAGTTTCACACGACTTTGCACTAAGAACGGGAAAAAAAACTCCCATGGAAACGCGATTAATCTCTGGCCTTAGTGTGAGCCCGAGAGGTTTAAGAATGTGGACCAAAGTGTGACCTAGTTATTTGTGTACATTGCCTTAGTGAAGGTTAGGTTAGAAGCACGTTTGAATTGGGTGAGGCTGAAGTGAAATAGCTTAAGCACATAAGTCCCGAAATTGACCTCTCTTTCGGCCACCTCCTTTGATTCTTTTTTGTAGGAGCAGCGAGTAGCGGGCTTTTTTTTATCATTGTTTCCTTTTTTTGTGCCCTTGAGCTGTCTTCTTTGTTGTAAAAAAAAAATAAGGATGAATTTTAGGTCGGTTTAGAAGCATAGATGAGTGTTATGACTTCGTATTGAAATGCTAAACAGACTTGCATATCTGACCTGCTGTCTGCTGAGGCACTCTTGCAAAGTAAAATGTAAATACTATTAATAGATAAGACGATGAATGGACTGTAATAGATAGACAGATGTTTTAGAGACAAATGAAATGCTAAACAGACTTGCTAAACTGACCTACTGTTTGCTGAGCGACACATGAAAAGCTAATTCTAAATATTATTCGTGGGTGAGGCGAAGAAAGGCCTGTTTTAGATAGATAGATGTTTTATACAGATCTACTAGGTATTGCATCTTTGTTTATCAGATCAGTTGTAATAGAGACAAAACGAGAGCTTGGTCATATTCTTAAACATTTCGGGTTCCAAGCACATACAATTAGCAAGATTTTCGTATGATTTGTAGGCATTTCCATGGTTAGTTTTGTCATCCTAGAGGTATTTAGACAACATTTCTGCGCCGTGAACGTAAAGAAACACTCATGGGGACGCGTTTAACCTTTTATTTGCCCTTTCGAAATGATTGGCGTAAGAGAAGGAAGCGTCTAATCATACCGACAGCTCAGCATCCTTCGTAAATAGGTCGGTATTCTCTCAGACGCTTCCTTCTCTTACATGAATTACTTCCAAGCGCCGAAAATGAGATCAATCGGGTTCTCACGATTATTTTTGTAGGTTCACGGTACAGAAGAAGGGTCGAACTACCACCAGGGTCACTAAACTACCCCTGGATATGCCCACAACTCCTACGAAAGCCTTGTCAAATATATGTGCTTAAGCTTCAAAAAGTTTATAATGCGGCCGATAGGAGCAAGGAATGGTTGAGGCGGCCCTGCGGACTGACACTGGTGGGAGAGAGATAGAGAACGAGGTCTCTTGAAGGTAGACTCAAGTTTTACTCAGCATTCCTTCTATATGATAAGAGAGATGCACTAGGTAGACTCAGGTAAGATACTTGGTTGAGGGGGACTCAGGTAAAGACACAGTCCTTCTATTTGATAAAGGAAACACTAAGTAGACATTGATTTAGGTAGAAAGACTGAGGAAAGGAAGATGCTGTTGAGATGACTAGAAAGAGAAGGAAGAGAAAAGGAGGAGGAGAAGAATGGGAAGAGAAGAGATGAATCAGAGAAGGAAAAAGAAGGAGAGAATGGATGTAGGAAAAATAAGAAAGGAAGAGAAAGAATAGGTTTAGGGAAAGAAAGGAAGGGGAGGAAAGGAAAGTAAGGGAAGGGAAGAGAAGTGATGGAAATACTTTAAATGGAAGGAATAGAAAAGGCTGACTAAAGAGTATGAGAGAGATAGACAAAAAGAAAGGAGAATGAGAAGAGGGGAAAGAGAAGAGATGAATCAGAGAAGGAAATAAGAGAGAATGGATGTAGGAAAAGTGTAAGAAAGGAAGAGAAAGAATAGGTTTTAAGGAAAGAAAGGAAGGGGAGGAAAGGAAAGTAAGGGAAGGGAAGAGAAGTGATGGAAATACTTGAAATGGAAGGGATAGAAAAGGATGACTAAAGAGTATGAGAGAGAGAGACAAAAAAAAAAGTAGAATGAGAAGAGGGGAAAGAGAAGAGATGAATCAGTGAAGGAAAGAGGAGAGAAGGAACGTAGGAAAAATGAAAGAAAGGAAGAGAAAGAATAGGTTTTAAGGAAAGAAAGGAAGGGATGGAAAGAGAAGTGATGCAAATACTAGAAATAGAAGGGAAAGAAAAAGCTGACTAAAGAGAATGAAAGAGATAGACAAAAAGAAAGGAGAATTAAAAGAAGGGCAAGAGAAGAGATGAATCAGAGAAGGAAAGAGAAGGAGAGAGGGGATGCTGGAAAGGTATAAGAAAAGAAGAGAAAGAATAGGTTTTAGGGAAAGAAAGGAAGGGAAGGAAAGGAAAGTATGGGAAGGAAAGAGAAGTGATGCAATTACTTGAAATGGAAGGGAAAAAAAGCTGACTAAAGAGAATTAAAGTTAGACAAAAAGAAATGAGAATGAGAAGAAGGGCAAGAGAAGAGATGAATCAGAGAAGGAAGGAGGAGAGAAGGGATGTAGGAAAAGTGTAAGAAAGGAAGAGAAAGAATAGGTTTTAGGGAAAGGAAGGAAGGGAAGGAAAGGAAAGTAAGGGGAGGGAAGAGAAGTTATGGAAATGCTTGAAATGGAAAGGAAGGATAAGGTGAGGGAAAGAGAGTGAAGGAGATAGACTAAACGAATAAAGAAGGAAGAGACGAAAAAGGACATATAGAGAGAAATATTAATAAAACACCTGAGTCTTCCTCCAATTAGTGTGTCTACCTGAGTTTACCTCCACCTAGTTTCCTCTTTCCCTCCCTTCCAGAGACACGGCAGTCCTCGTCGACGGACCGACTTGGTCGGCTAGATTTCGATTGCCGATAGAGTCGGTCTGTCGGCTCCCTACTACGGGCCGCCTTTGGCAAAAGCCCGTGCTCCCTCGTGCAAGAGGGAGCAATCTCCACCCCCCCCCCCCCTCCTCCCTTCCTCCATTTTTTCTGATATCTTCCTCCATTCTTCTCTTCCTCCCTTCTTCTCTGCCTCTTCCCACCCTTCTCTCCTTTATCATGCAAAAGGAATGAGTGTATGCTTGAGTTAAGACATACATACATACATACATTTTTATTTTTTTTACATTAAAGGAGACAGCTCAAGGGCACAAAAAATAATAAAAAAGCCTGCTACTCGCTGCTCACAAAAAGAATCCAAAGAGGTGGCCGAAAGAGAGGTCAATTTCGGGAGGAGAGGTGTCCAGATACCCTTCTCTTGAAAGAGTTCAAGTCGTAGGCAGGAGGAAATAAAGAAGAAGGAAGATTGTTCCAGAGTTTACCAGCGTGAGGGATGAAAGAGTGAAGATGCTGGTTAACTCTTGCATAAGGGGTTTGGACAGTATAGGGATGAGCACGAGTAGAAAGTCGCGTGCAGCGGGGCCGCAGGAGGGGGGGAGGCATGCAGTTAGCAAATTCAGAAGGGCAGTCAGCATGAAAATATCGATAGAAGATAGAAAGAGAGGCAACATGGCGGCGGAAATTAAGAGGTAGAAGACTATCAGTAAGAGGAGGAGAGCTGATGAGACGAAGAGCCTTGGACTCCATTCTATCCAAAAGAACTGTGTGTGTGGAGCCCCCCCACACGAGATGCATACGGTATACGAGGGCGGACAAGGCCCCTGTATATAGATAGCAACTGTGCTGAGGAGAAGAACTGGCGGAGACGAGACAGAACGCCCAACCTCAAGGAAGATGATTTATTGAGAGAAGAGATGTGAATTTTTGCAGTTAAGATTTTGAATTAAGGATGGACCGAGGATGTTTAATGTTGAAGAAGGTGACAGCTGAATGTTGTTGAAGAATAGGGGATAGGTGTTTGGAAGATTGTGTAGAGTTGATAGGTGAAGAAATTGGGTTTTTGAGGCATTGAAGGACACAAGGTTCCTTTTACCCCAATCGGAAATGATGGTAAGGTCCGAGGTTAAGCGTTCTGCAGCCTCCAGCCTGGAGTCATGTAATTCCTGTTGAGAGGGTCTTCTGTTGAAAGAAGCTGAATAATGCAGAGTGGAGTCATCAGCGTATGAGTGGATAGGACAGTTTGTTATGGAAAGAAGATCATTGATGAATAACAGGAAGAGAGTAGGTGATAGGACAGAGCCCTGTGGAACACCACTGTTAATAGGTTTATGAGGAGAACAGTGACCGTCTACCACCGCAGAGATAGAGCGGCCGGAAAGGAAACTGGAGATAAAGGAACAGAGAGAAGGATAGAATCCGAAAGAGGGCAGTTTAGAAAGCAAAGACTTGTGCCAGACTCTATCGAAAGCTTTCGATATATCTAGTGCAACTGAGAAAGTTTCACCGAAACGGCTAAAAGAGGACACGCATACATACATAAGAGAAAATAAAGATGTAAAGTGAAAATAAGATAGACAGACAGAGACCTACATAGTATACATACATACGTATTTATATACATAGCATACAGACAAACAGACAGACAGACAGACACA
>NC_066515.1:16830280-16835280 GCF_024679095.1 Eriocheir sinensis | reverse complement strand
TCATCTTTTCTTCCTTCACATAATTTTCGGTAATGTCAGATTTCACTTTTTCTTTCTCCTTTTGATTTGTGGCTTTGTAGTAGTAGTAGTAGTAGTAAAAGTAGTAGTAGTAGTAGTAGTAGTAGTAGTAGTGTCATAAGTAGTAGTAGTATCATCATTGCTAATTACTACTACTATTACTACTACTTTTTATACTCTTCGATTCAAACATTATATTCTCAATTCATTCTTTTCTTTTTTTTATTGGCATCTCTTTATAATGCATTTTCTGTGTGTGCGTGCATGTGTGTGTGTGTGTGTGTGTGTGTGTGTGTGTGTGTGTGTGTGTGTGTGTGTGTGTGACCTTAATTACTACGCTATTGTCTCTGTATGTGTGTATACCTGTATGTGTGTGTGTGTGTGTGTGTGTGTGTGTGTGTGTGTGTGATGATTCTTTAACTTAATTCGCTTCCGTCCTGTCTGGCTGTCTTCCCCTCCTCCTCCTCCTCCTCCTCCTCCTCCTCCTCCTCCCCTTCCTCCTCCTCCTCCTCCCCTTCCTCCTCCTCTTCCGCTCCTCCTTCTCCCCTCACCCTTCCTTCCTCCTGTCTCTCCATCCCTCCATCCCCCTTCCTTCCTCCCTTCCTCCCTCCAGGCATTACCTCCTCCTCCTCCTCCTCCTCCTACTCTTCCTCCTCCTCCTTCAATACCCTTCCTCCGTCCTTCGCGTCCTTCCTCCTCCTCCTCCTCCTCCTCCTCCTCCTCCTCCTCCTCCTCCTCTTCCTCCCTCTGACCACCTGCCGTCTCCTAAACTCACCTGGATCCGTGTTTATTAGCTTCTAAGGAGGAGGAGGAGGAGGAGGGAGGAGGAAGAGGAAAGGAAAGTGTAAGGTAAGGAAAATACTCTCTCTCTCTCTCTCTCTCTCTCTCTCTCTCTCTCTCTCTCTCTCTCTCTCTCTCTCTCACACACACACACACACACACACACACACACACACACGATTACTCCATTCCCATCCACACCTCCCATTCACCTCCTCCTCCTCCTCCTCCTCCTCCTCCTCCTTCCACTTCACCCCACAACCCTTGCTACCATTACCTACCTTGGCCTACCTTACTCTACCTTGCCTTACTTTACCTTACTTTCTCTTTCCTTTCCCTTACTTATGTTCCTACTTATATCATCACCACCAACACCTCCAACACCATTTTTCACCTTAGTCACCACCACCATCATCACCACTCTTAGTATTCCCCTTCTTGCATGCTTTTCATCACCACCATCACCGTGAAACCACCACCATCACCACCACTACCACCATCATCACCAGAACCATCATCACCACCCATTTTCATCACCTCCATGTCCTATTCATATCACCACCATCACCACCACTACCACCACCAACACTAAAACCATCATCACCAGAACCATCACCACCACCCCCAGTATTCCCCTTCTCTCACCATTTTCATCACCTCTTATTCCTATCACCACCATCACCACCACCACAGGAACCGTCATCACCACATCTAGTATTGCCCTTCTTTTATTATTTTCATCACCACCAAACCCTTTTCCTATCACCACCATCATCACCACCAAATCATTTTCCTATCACCATCATCACCATCACCACCACCACCACAGGAACCGTCATCACCACATCTAGTATTACCCTTCTTTTGTCATTTTCATCACCACCAAACCCTATTCATATCACCACCATCACCACCACCAAACCATTTTCCTATCATCATCACCACCACCAACACCACCACCGGAACCGTCATCACCACATCTAGTATTCCCCTTCTTTTATCATTTTCATCACCACCAGAACCTATTCATATCACCACCATCACCACCACCAAACCATTTTCCTATCACCTTCATCACCACCACCACCATCACCACCACTGGAACTGTCATCACCACATCTAGTATTTCCCTTCTTTTATCATTTTCATCACCACCAGAACCTATTCATATCACCACCATCACCACCACCAAACCATCTTCCTATCACCTTCATCACCACCACCGGAATCAGTCTTACCTTACCTTGCCTTGCCTTTCCATATTTCTCTTCTTTCCCTTTCAGTCACCCCCAAAATCCTTCCCTCTCATCACCCTCAACACTTCCAAGACCATATCACTCCTTATTCATCAATATCATCACCACCACCACCACCATCATCACCAATTCTCTCATCCTTTTCATCACCTTCATAACCCTATTCCTACCATCACCACCACCGCGGAACCACCACCACCATCACCACCACCACCACCACCACCAGAATCAGCCTTACCTTAACTTACCTTGCCTTATCGTACCCAATTTCTCTTCTTTCCCTTTCCGTCACTCCAAAAATCCTTCCCTCTCATCACCCTCAATACCTCCAAAACCATATTATACATTAGTCATCAATATCATCACCACCACCACCACCATCATCACCATTCCGTTCATCCTTACCTTACCTTGCCTTATCGTACCCAATTTCTCTTCTTTCCCTTTCCGTCACCCCAAAATCCTTCCCTGTCATCACCATCAACACCTCCAACGCCATATCACTCCTTAGCCATCAATATCACCACCACCAGAATCAGCCTTACCTTACCTTAGTCATCAATATCATCACCACCACCACCACCATCACCATTCCGTTCATTCTTTCCATCACCTTCATAACCCTATTCCTACCATCACCACCACCGCGGAACCACCACCACCACCACCACCACCACTACCACCACCGGAACCAGCGTGGGGGCGCGTCCGGGTCTCAGTTTAGTTCCCAGCGCGTGAGCCACGAGTTCGCACGCGCCACGCACCTCTCTCGCACGCACGCACGCACGCACGCAACACACACACACGCGCACTCACCTACATACACCTACACACACATACATAGACGCACATAACTCTATACGTTCATATGTGCACCGGTGGACTCGAGTGTGTTTGTATGTGCGTTTGTGTTTGTTAAATATCGCGATGGTGTGATTTACTGTGTTGTTGAAGTGTTCTTGTGTTGTTGTGTTGCGTTCAAGACTGGAAGCTCTCTCTCCTTCTCCTTGTACGCACACACGCACACACACACAGACTGAGTAACCGCGTGTGTGAGTGTGTTTGTGTTGGCCAAGGAAGTGTTGCGTTGTGTTGACCGTGGTTGTGTTGTGTTGTACTGTGTTGCGGATTCCTTAAGTTGTGGTTCCTTTAGTATTGTCACTCCTTTGTTTTCTGTCCTTTTTGTTTTTTTGTTTTCTTTTATTTTTCTTTTTTTTCTCCTGTTTACTAATTCCTAAGTCTTTTTTTCATATTCCTTAAGTTGTGGTTCCTTTAGTATTTTCACTCCTTTGTTTTCTGTCCTTTTTGAGTTTTTTTCTGTTTTTCTTTTCTTTTTCATTTATTTTTCTCCTGTTTACTAATTCCTAAGTCTTTTTTTCATATTCCTTAAGTTGCGGTTCCTTTAGTATTTTCTCTCCTTTGTTTTCTGTCCTTTTTGAGTTTTTTGTCTTTCTTTATTCTTTTACGTTCCTTTCTTTTTCTCCTGTTTACTAATTCATAAGTCTTTTTTCCATATTCCTTAAGTTGTGTTTCCCTTAGTATTTTAATTCCTTTTTTTCTTTCTTTTATTCGTTGTTTTCCGTTTCCTTTATCTCCCTGTTTTATGTTTCCTTGTTAACTAATTCATTTTCTTATTATTTTCATTCCTTTATCTAAGTTTTCTACTCCTTTGTTTTCTGTACTTATTCGTGTTTTTTTTCTTTATTCCTTGATCTTCCTTTTTTTTGTATTCCTGTTAACTAATTCCTAAGATTTTTTTTCATTTTCCTCTATCTAAATCTTCCACTCCTTTGTTTTTTTCTTATTCCTTAATCATTTATCCTCCTCTCTTTCTTCCATTCACTAACTTCTAAGTCTTCCTTTCTATATTTTTCATCATTTTATTTCCATTTTCGTCTCTTCCTTTTCTCTATCTCCTTCATTCTCTTTCCTCACCTTTTCCTTTCCCTTCCATTCCAAGTATTTGCATCACTTCTCTTCCCTTCCCTTTCCTTACTTTCCTTCGCTTCCCTTACTTTCTTTCCCTAATAAAACACATTTTTTCTCTTCTCTTCTCATATTTCTCCTACATCACTTCTCTCTTTCTCTTTCCTTTACTGATTCATCTCTTCCCCTTCTTCTCTTCCTCTTCTCTTCCTTCCCCTCCTATAATCATTCAATAAAATCTCCCTTTCTCATCTTTCCTTCCTTCCTTCCTTTTCCTTCTTGACACCAAATAAAAGAAGAAACACATGATAAAGAGGAAGCAATAGAAGAACAGAAAGAGGAAGAAGAACTAGAAGGAGGGAAGCAAGAACAAGAAGAAGAAGAAGAGGAGGAGGAAGAAGAACAAAAATCAGAAAAAAAGAAGAACAAGAAGAAGATAAAAAAAAAACAAGAGCAACGACAACAACGACAGCAACACGAAGAAGAAGGGGAGAAGGAGGAGAAAAAAAGAACAAAAAATCAAAATAAGAATAAGAGAGAAAAAATAATAATAACAATAATAATAAGAAGAGGAGGAAAAGGAAGAAGAGGAGGAGAAGAAGAAAAACAAATACCAAAACACAACAACAGCAACAGCAACACTAACAACACCAACAACACAAGTCCCAACAAGTTACAACAAGTCCCAAACACGTCTCCATCATGTTCAAGACGAGTATGGGCAAGGAGAGGAGGAAGGGGGGGGCAAGGAGAGAGATGACTGCTACCACTACTACCACTACTACTACTACTACTGCCACCCCCTCCTGCTGCCTCCCTTACCTGGCCACTACCCTGTTTCTGCTGATTGCCTGCTTACCGAGTCCAGGTGTGTGATCTTACCTTGTGTTATACCTGTGTAAGATTATGAGTATGAGGATGATGGTTAGGAGGAGGAAGAGGAAGGAGGAGGTGGAGAAAGAGGAGGAGGTAGGAAGGAAGAAAGGAGAAGAAAGAAGAGGAGAAGGAGGAGAAGTGGGA
>NC_066515.1:16822780-16825280 GCF_024679095.1 Eriocheir sinensis | reverse complement strand
CTGACTGGTTATCTGACTGACTTGACTTTTTGACTGACTGGCTAACTGGTTGACTGGGTGGCTGACTATGTGACTGACGGTTAGTGAAGGTGTCTAACTGTCTCCATGGCTGACTGGCTGACTCTCTCTGACCGATTACACGTGACAGACAGACAGACAGACAGACGGGCACTCACACAAACAACAAATGAGAAGGGAAAGGAAGGGAAGGGAAGGGAGGAAAAAAAGGAAAGTAAGGGAGAGAGGGAAGGGGAGGAAGGAGGTAACGGAAGAGAGAAACCATCGATGGGAGGGGCAGAGAGAGAGAGGGAGGAAGGAAGAGGGAGAGAGAGGAAGGGAGAAGGGAGGGAGAGGGAGAGGAGGGAGGGAGGGAGGGAGAGGAAGGGACAAACAGAGAGGGAAATGGTCACACAGGAAGATGATTTACATAGATTTACATAGAAAATCAGACCACACAGACCCCATGGTCCAGACTTGGTGGTCTGTCCTTAAACCTAAGTGATTTTACATTAATCAGAAGACTCCAAAACGTTGCATTTCTACTCTAGTTGATATTAAGTTGAAGGAAGTGACGGTCGAGCTTATTTTTGAAGGAGTCAATCGTGTTACACTGGACCACTGATGATGGGAGCTTATTCCATTCTCGCACTACAACGTTGGTGAAGAAAAATTTGGTGCAGTCTGAATTTACTTGTCTACATCTGAGTTTTACGCCATTGTTCCTCGTGCGCAAAGTGTCATCGATCATAAACAATGTTGATCTGTCTACATTCGTGAAACCATTAAGTATTTTAAAACATTCGATCAGTTTTCCTCGGAGGCGACGTTTCAAGAGAGAACATGTTAATGGTAGAAAGCCTTTCTTCGTAGGATTTGTTGCGCAAGGAAGGGATAATTTTCGTTGACAGACTCTGAACACCTTCTAATTTAGCAATATCCTTTGCATGGTGGGGAGACCAAAACTGTACCGCATATTCCAAGTGGGGTCTTACTAAAATTTTGTAGAGCGAGTATTACATCTTTATTCTTAAATAAAAGTTTCTTTTAATGAAGCCCAACATTCTGTTCGCTTTATTTGCTGCATCGATGCATTGCTGTGAGAATTTGAGGTTTGACGCGATTTTGACCCCCAAGTCCTTGACGCATTGAACGCTTTTGAGTTTAACGCCGCGCATTTCGTAATCAAGAGAGAGAGAGAGAGAGAGAGAGAGAGAGAGAGAGAGAGAGAGAGAGAGAGAGAGAGAGAGAGAGAGAGAGAGAGAGAGAGACAGGAAGGACAAATTATATGATTAGAATCGGATCTTTCCCTTTCCCAGGATCCATTGACTTCGAGAGAGAGAGAGAGAGAGAGAGAGAGAGAGAGAGAGAGAGAGAGAGAGAGAGAGAGAGAGAGAGAGAGAGAGAGAGAGAGAGAGTGGGGGGGGGGGAGTAAGACAATGCTATATACGATTCGATTCTGCGCCCCCCTTGAAGAGAGGAATTTGATAAAGAAGAGATGTGGGAACTTGGAGGAGGAGGAGGAGGAGGAGGAGGAGGAGGAGGAGGAGGAGAGAAAAGGAATTGTGGGAACTGGAAGAGAAGAATAGAGGAGGAAGGAGAAAAGAAAAAAAAATAAGATGAAAAATATTAATCATGTAAGGATGTAAGGAAGGAAGGAAAGGAAGGAAGGAAGGAAGGAAGGAAGACAAGAAAGGAAAGAAGAACGAAAGAAAGGAAGGAAGGAAGAAAAGAAAGAAAGAACGAAAGAAAGAAAAGAAGGAAGGAAGGAAGGAAGACAAGAAAGAAAAGAAGAACGAAGGAATGACAACGAAGAAGAAAGGAAGAATCAGAAAAGAGTAAAGAGAAAGAAGATAAATGAGAGAAAATAAAAAGAGAAAAGGAACCGAAAGAAAGGAGATAGCATATGGAGGTCATAACACAACTCCTCCTCCTCCTCCTCCTCCTCCTCCTCCTCCTCCTCCTCCTCCTCCTCCTCCTCCTCCTCACCCCAAATCGATCCTCCCTACAATCACAATCATTAAAAAAAAAAAGATTTATGGAAGAAAGTTTACGATTTTGATATATTTTTATGGACGAGGTGGAGGACTGTGAAGGTCAGGAGAAGGGGAGGGGGAGGAAGAAGAAGAAGAAGAAGAAGAAGAAGAAGAAGAAGAAGAAAAAGAAGAAGAAGAAGAAGTAAAATAATAATAATAAGAAAAAAGAAGAAGAAGAAGAAGAAGTAAAATCAGAGTAAGAAGAAGAAAAAGAAGAAGAAGAAAAAGAAGCAGAAGAACAAAAAGAACAAGAAAAACAGCAAGAAAAAGAACAAGAAAATTCAGAAAAACAAGAACACAAAAATGATAAAAAGATGAAAAACAGAAGAAGAGAAGGAGGAGGAGGAGGAGGAATAGGAGGAACAATGAGCATAGATTCAGGTCCTATGCAGCTGTCCTTCGTCAATCCTTTGCTCCTATAACACGCCAGCTGGGCACCACCACCACCACCACCACCACCACCACAG
>NC_066515.1:16755280-16815280 GCF_024679095.1 Eriocheir sinensis | reverse complement strand
CTTAACTTCTTTCCTTCCACTCTTCTGTGTGTGTGTGTGTGTGTGTGTGTGTGTGTGTGTGTGTGTGTGTGTGTGTGTGAGAGAGAGAGAGAGAGAGAGAGAGAGAGAGAGAGAGAGAGAGAGAGAGAGAGAGAGAGAGAGAGAGAGAGAGAGAGAGAGAGAGAGAGTCATGTTGTGAGTGCCAATACAACAGTCACCTTTAAAAATTGATTAGATAAATTCATGGACAGCGATGTTAGGCGGGGTTAGGTTCACAGGAGCTGCCTTGTACAGATCCCTCTCAGCCTATACAAACCACCCTCTGAACCCCCTCCAATACAAGTCACTTTTAAAAATAGATTAGATAAATTCATGGAGACTGATATCAGGCGGGGTTAGGTTCAATGGAGCTGCCTTGTACAGACCCACCGACCTCTTTTTTTTCTTTTTTTTTACAGCAGAGGAGACAGTGCAAGGGCGTAAGAAAAAGAAAACAATAAAGAAAAAAAAAGCCCGCTACTTACTGCTCCTCTTGCAGACTCCTTACGTTCTTACCCCTTATCCCTCTCACCCTATACAAACCCCCCCTCTGAACCCCCTCCCCCTCGTCTCCCTTCACCAGGATCGGCCGTGTGTTACTTCAGCCTCGAGTACCAGGGCGTGTACGTGACCCAGAGTATCATCAGCGTGGGCTCCGAGATCAACTACCTGCAGGTGGTGATCGAGGCGGCCTCCATACCCATCTGGGGACACTGCCACCGACGACTGGGCAACAATGTGATACTCTATGACAAGTGAGTGTGGGGGAGGGGGGGGGGTGAAGGGGAAGGTGGGGGGGGTAGTAGGAGGAGGGGGAGAAGGAGGACTAAGAGGACTTGTAGTAGTAGCGGTAGTAGTAGTAGTAGTAGTAGTAGTAGTAGTAGTAGTAGTAGTAGTAGTAGTAGTAGTAGTAGTAGTAGTAGTAGTAGTAGTAGTAGAAGTAGTAGTAGCGGTAGTAGTAGTAGTAGTAATAGTAGTAGTAGTAGTAGTAGTAGTAATAGCAATGCCAGTTTGCCTTTACCGAATATGGTATTATCCACTTACTGACCCATAACTATGTAAATAAAGATCACCAGGAATAAAATTTTGTAGCAATAACTATAAATAAATATCGCTGTTTGTGTTTGTGGTTAAAAATCGCATATATCGTCAAACAGAATCTCCTAAGTACGACAATCTGGCAACGCTGTGTAGTAGTAGTAGTAGTAGCAGTAGTAGTAGTAGTAGTAGTAGTAGTAGTAGGAGGAGGAGGAGGAGGAGGAACAGTTTAACTTCTAATCTCACCTCCTATCTATTATCTTGGCGTTCTATCTTAGCAATACAGTGTCTATCTATCATCGTTCTATCTCTCATATCAAAACAGTGGCCCTATTCAGTACCTAACCAAACCATAACAAAACTTTTCTCCTCTCTCTCCTAACTTCTAATCTCACCTCCTACCTATTACAGTATCTTGGCTCTCTATCTTAGCAATACAGTGTCTATCTATCAACGTTCTATCTCTCATATCAAAACAGTGCCCCTATTCAGTATACCTAACTAAACCATAACAAAACCTTTCTCCTCTCTCTCCTAACTTCTAATCTCACCTCCTACCTATTACAGTATCTTGGCTTTCTATCTTAGCAATACAGTGTCTATCTATCATCGTTCTATCTCTCATATCAAAACACTGCCCATATTCAGTATACCTAACCAAACTATAACAAAACCTTTCTCCTCTCTCTCCTAACTTCTCTTCTCACCTCCTACCTTTTACAGTATCTTGGCGTTCTATCTTAGCAATACAGTGTCTATCTATCATCGTTCTATCTCTCATATCAAAACAGTGCCCCTATTCAGTATACCTAACCAAACCATAACAAAACCTTTCTCCTCTCTCTCCTAACTTCTCTTCTCACCTCCTACCTTTTACAGTATCTTGGCTCTCTATCTTAGCAATACAGTGTCTATCTATCATCGTTCTATCTCTCATATCAAAACACTGCCCCTATTCAGTATACCTAGCCAAACCATAACAAAACCTTTCTCCTCTCTCTCTCTCTCCTTAACCGAACCATTTATATCCCTCTCTCCCCCTGAAGTGGCGGGACAAACTACATACCTACCCTTAAAAATGCATACCTTAGTTTCTCTCCTACTTCAGTTACTATTACATTCCTTCTTCTACGTCTCAATGAGCACTTAATCAATCCATTTCCTTCACTTTCTCCCTCAGCACTAGCGATGCAAACTGCATACACTTTTTACACCTTCAGTTTTTCTCCTGCCACAGTTAATACCACATCAGTTCTTTTTCTCCTTATTCAGTACTTAACCAAGCCAAATTATGACCTTCCAATAGTCTCTCTCTCCGTAACCAAGCCATTTCCATCTATTTCCATTCCAGCACTGGCGGCACAGACCACACACTCAAGACTACATACCTTAAGTTCCTCTCCTGCTATATTCCTTCATTCAGTGTATATCCCTTATTATCCCTGCTATATCCCTTATTCAGTACTTAACCAAGCCAAATCATGACCTTCCAATAGTCTCTCTCTCCGTAACCAAACCATTTCCATCTATTTCCATTCCAGCACTGGCGGCACTAACTACACACTCAAGACTACATACCTTAAGTTCCTCTCCTGCTATATCCCTTCTCTTACGTCTCAGTCAATACTTAACCGAACCCTTTCCTTCTCTCTCCCTCAGCACGGGCGGCACAAACTACACACTCAAGACTACATACCTTAAGTTCCTCTCCTGCTATTTCCCTTCTCCTATGTCTCAGTCAGTACTTAACCAAACCCTTCCCTCTCTCTCTCCCTCAGCACGGGCGGCACAAACTACACACTCAAGACTATATACCTTAAGTTCCTCTCCTGCTATATCCCTTCTCCTACGTCTCAGTCAGTACTTAACCAAACCCTTTCCTTACCTCTCTCTCTCCCTCAGCACGGGCGGCACAGACTACACACTCAAGACTAAATACCTTAAGTTCCTCTCCTGCTATATCCCTTCTCTTACGTCTCAGTCAATACTTAACCGAACCCTTTCCTTCCCTCTCCCTCAGCACTGGCGGCACAAACTACACACTCAAGACTAAATGCCTGAAGTTCCTCTCCTGCTATATCCCTTCTCTTACGTCTCAGTCAATACTTAACCGAACTATCAATAACAAACTATCAATATGAAACTAACACGAATCATACAAGACACAACCTTCCTCTTCAAACACCACAACTCAAGTCCTTTACTAACAGCCTTTTCTTCCGCTTCCTTTCCCTTCCAACACTCCAGAAACAGCCGACGCCTTCTTAAAACGTATCTGAACCGTCATTAAGTCATTTCCTCCCTTTAATACCTCTCCTAAATACCAGAACTACTCAAAACCCTTATTCTCACTCACCCTACCCTTCCTCACCTCCCAACCCTTCTCGCCTTTGAAATCATCTTAAATCGTCTTAGAACCTTTGTTAACTACCTTTTCATCCTTATCATTTTCATTCTTACCATACAACATCCTTCCCTCTCTCCCTCAGCACGGGCGGCACAGAAGGCATACACTGTTTCCTCCGCTTATTACGTCTTACTCAGAGCCTAGCCAAGCCTTTCTTAAGCTAGCTAACTAAACATTTTCCCGTGCCTCAAATAACGCCTTCCTTCCCTCTCTCCCTCAGCACGGGGGGCACAGACTGCATACACTGTTTCCTCCGCTTATTACGTCTTACTCAGAGCCTAGCCAAGCCTTTCTTAAGCTAGCTAACTAAACCTTTTTCTGTGCCTCAAATAACGCCTTCCTTCACTCTCTCCCTCAGCACGGGCGGCACAGAAGGCATACATTATTTCCTCCTTAAGATAGTCCCCTTTTTATGTCTTACTCAGAGCATAACCAAGCCTTTCATAAGCTAGCTAACTAAACCTTTTTCTGTGCCTCAAATAACGCCTTCCTTTCCTCTCTCCCTCAGCACGGGCGGCACAGAAGGCATACACTGTTTCCTCCGCTTATTACGTCTTACTCAGAGCCTAGCCAAGCCTTTCTTAAGCTAGCATATTAATCCTTTTCCCGTGCCTCAAATAACGCCTTCCTTCCCTCTCTCCCTCAGCACGGGCGGCACAGAAGGCATACACTGTTTCATTCTTAAAATACTCTCCTCTTATTACGTCTTACTCAGAGCCTAGCCAAGCCTTTCTTAAGCTAGCATATTAATCCTTTTCCTGTGCCTCAAATAACGCCTTCCTTCACTCTCTCCCTCAGCACGGGCGGCACAGACTGCATACACTCTTTCCTCCTTAAGATACTCTCCGCTTATTACGTCTTACTCAGAGCCTAGCCAAGCCTTTCTTAAGCTAGCTAACTAAACCTTTTCCCGTGCCTCAAATAACGCCTTCCTTCCCTCTCTCCCTCAACACGGGCGGCACAGAAGGCATACACTGTTTCCTCCGCTTATTACGTCTTACTCAGAGCATGACCAAGCCTTTCATAAGCTAGCTAACTAAACCTTTTTCTGTGCCTCAAATAACGCCTTCCTTCACTCTCTCCCTCAGCACGGGCGGCACAGAAGGCATACACTATTTCCTCCTTAAGATAGTCCCCTTTTTATGTCTTACTCAGAGTCTAGCCAAGCCTTTCATAAGCTAGCTAACTAAACCTTTTTCTGTGCCTCAAATAACGCCTTCCTTCCCTCTCTCCCTCAGCACGGGCGGCACAGAAGGCATACACTGTTTCCTCCGCTTATTACGTCTTACTCAGAGCATAACCAAGCCTTTCATAAGCTAGCTAACTAAACCTTTTCCCGTGCCTCAAATAACGCCTTCCTTCACTCTCTCCCTCAGCACGGGCGGCACAGACTGCATCCGCTGCTTCCACCTTGAGTTCCGCTCCAGCCACATCCTGGAAGTCCACAACGAGGGCCTCAACAAATGCTACACCACCGAGGCCGCGGCGCTGCACACGTGTCCCACCTTGGCGCATATACGGGACAGAAGGACCAGGGAGATTATGCTGTATAGTGAGTCTTTGTGTCTTGTGTGAGTGTGAGTGTTGTATGGTAAGAATGAAAAGGATAAGGATGAAAAGGTAGTTAACAAAGGTTCTAAGACGATATAAGGTGATTTCAAAGGCGAGAAGGGATGGGAGGTGTGGAAGGGGAGGCTGATAGTAAGGGTTTTAAGTACTTTTGGTGTTTAGGAGAGATATTAAAGGGAGGAAATGATTTAATGACGGTTCAGATACGTTTAAGAAGGCGTTGGTTGTTTCTGGAGTGTTGGAAGGGAAAGGGAAGCGGAAGAAAAGGCTGTTAGTAAAGGACTTGAGGAGTTTTGGTGTTTGAAGAGATATGAAAGGGAGGAAATAACTCAATAAGGGTTCAGATACGTTTTAAGGCGTTGGGTGTTTCTGGAGTGTTGGAAGGGAAAGGGAAGCGGAAGAAAAGGCTGTTAGTAAAGGATTTGAGGAGTTTTGGTGTTTGAAGAGGAAGCTTGTGCCTTTTTTTTTTTTACAACAAAGGAGACAGCTCAAGGGCACACAAAAAAAGGAAACAATATTAAAAAAAAAAGCCCGCTACTCGCTGCTCCCAAAAAAGAATCAAAAGAGGTGGCCGAAAGAGAGGTCCATTTCGGGAGGAGAGGTGTCCTGATACCCTCCTCTTGAAAGAGTTCAAGTCGTAGGCAGGAGGAAATACAGATGAAGGAAGATTGTTCAAGAGTTTACCGGCGTGAGGGATGAAAGAGTGAAGATGCTGGTTAACTCTTGCATAAGGGTTTTGAACAGTATAGGGATGAGCATGAGTAGAAAGTCGCGTGCAGCGGGGCCGCGGGAGGGGGAGAGACATGCAGTTAGCAAGTTCAGAAGAGCAGTCAGCGTGGAAATATCAATAGAAGATAGAAAGAGAGGCAACATCGCGGCGGAATTTAAGAGGTAGAAGACTATCAGTAAGAGGAGGAGAGCTGATGAGACGAAGAGCCTTAGCCTCCACTCTGTCCAGAAGAGCTGTGTGGGTGGAGATGCATACACGTGAGATGCATACTCCATACGAGGGCGGACAAGGCCCCTGTATATGGATAGCAACTGCGCGGGGGAGAAGAACTGGCGGAGACGATACAGAACGCCCAACCTCGAGGAAGCTGATTTAGCGAGAGAGGAGATGTGAAGTTTCCAGTTGAGATTTTGAGTTAAGGATAGACCGAGGATGTTTAGTGTTGAAGATGGTGACAGTTGAGTGTTGTCGAAGAATAGGGGATAGGTGTTTGGAAGATTGTGTCGAGTTGATAGGTGGAGAAATTGAGTTTTTGAGACATTGAAGGACACAAGGTTCCTTCTGCCCCAATCGGAAATGATAGCAAGGTCTGAGGTTAAGCGTTCTGCAGCCTTCAGTCTGGAGTCATGTACTTCCTGTTGGGATGGCCTTCTATTGAAAGAAGTTGAATAATGCGGAGTGGAGTCGTCGGCGTATGAGTGGACAGGACAGTTTGTTATGGAAAGAAGATCATTGGTGAATAACAGGAAGAGAATGGGTGATAGGACAGAGCCCTGTGGAACACCACTGTTGATAGGTTTAGGGGAAGAACAGTGACCGACTACCACCGCAGAGATAGAACGGCCGGAAAGGAAACAGGAAATAAAGGAACAGAGAGAGGGATAGAATCCGAAAGAGGGCAGTTTAGAAAGCAAAGACTGGTGCCTTGTATGATTCGTGTTAGTTTAATATTGATATAGTTTGTTATTGAGAGTGACTGATATGTTACTGATAGTGTTATTGATACTGATAGTGATAGAAAGTGGCTGTAGAGGTTTGTTATGTGTCTGAAGGTAGGGAAGGAATCTGGTATGTGTCTTGTATGATTCGTGTTAGTTTGTTATTGATAGTTAAAGTTATAGAAGGGTTATGTGTTTGGGGGGAGGGGTCTGTGTGTGTGTGTGTGTGTGTGTGTGTGTGTGTGTGAGAGAGAGAGAGAGAGAGAGAGAGAGAGAGAGAGAGAGAGAGAGAGAGAGAGAGAGAGAGAGAGAGTGGTCAGGGTTTCTTTTTCCCCTCCTCTTTTTTTCTTGTTTCTCTTTCTTCTCCTTCTCATTCTTCATTAATTTATCTTTTCATCTTTCAATCAATCATCGTCTTTTTCTTCTTTTTTTCTTCCTCCTCCTCCTCCTCCTCCTCCTCCTCCTATATCACCTGTTCTTCTTAATCATATTTTTTTTCCCTCTTTCTCTGATTTTATTCCTCCTCCTCCTCCTCCTCCTCCTCCTCCTCCTCCTCCTCCTCCTCCTCTTCCTCCTCCTATATCACCTGTTCTTCTTAATCATATTTTTTTTCTCTCTTTCTCTGATTTTATTCCTCCTCTTCCTCCTCCTCCTCCTCCTCCTCCTCTTCCTCCTATATCACCTGTTCTTCTTAATCATATTTTTTTCCTCTCTTTCTCTGATTTTATTCCTCCTCTTCCTCCTCCTCCTCCTCCACCTCCTCATCAACCTATAAAACCTCTTCTTCTTAATAATATTTTTTTCCTCTCTTTCTCTGATTTTATTCCTCCTCCTCCTCCTCTTCCTCCTCCTCCTCCTCCTCTTCCTCCTATATCACCTGTTCTTCTTAATCATATTTTTTTCTCTCTTTCTCTGATTTTATTCCTCCTCCTCCTCCTGTCCCTCTTCCTCCTCCTCCTCCTCCTCCTCCTCTTCCTCCTATATCACCTGTTCTTCTTAATCATATTTTTTTTCTCTCTTTCTCTGATTTTATTCCTCCTCCTCCTGTCCCTCTTCCTCCTCCTCCTCCTCCTCCTCCCCATAAGAGTGACTCACCGTCTCGACATGTTCAAGTTTTTGTCTCCTGACCTGACGTTATGCCAACCTTCTTCTTCTTCTTTTTATCTCCCCCGTGACGTCACTTCCGGTACGTGTGTGTGTGTGTGTGTGTGCGTGTGTGTGTGTGCGGGGGGGTGAGGGGGTGATGGAATGTCATGATCATCCCCAGTAACAAATTATCAGAAGGAATGACTCTTCGAAACTCTAACGCCCCCCCCCCCTTTAATTAAGACCCCCTCGGCAAGACTCCTCACCTCTTTAAAGGAAATCAAACCCCAATTTAAGTCTTTCTATTCCTTTATTTCCTCTCAGACAGCCACAGAAACAGCCGCTATTGAAGGGGCGGCACATAAACCCGTTCAGAGACATTTTAATACTCTGAAATCATCCATAATTGTCTTGGAAGACTTTTAGACAATTTTTTTTTTCATTTTTTCCTTTTTATAATTCCAAAACCTTTACTAAATCATCTTTGTTCGCACTTTCTTGTTTTCTTCTTCCTCTTTGTCATCCGTCTTCGTTCTCTTCCTTCATTAACTTTTACTCTTTATCATTCAGTCATCTCTTCTTCTTCTTCTTCTTCTTCTTCTTTTTCTTCTTATTTTTCTTTTTCGTCTTCTTCTTCTTCTTCTTCTTCTTCTTCCTTCTCCTCCTCCTTCCAAACACCAAAAATGATCAGATCCTTTATTAAGAGCTTTTTATCCCCCTCTCTCCCTTTCTTACCTTTAAAATTATCCAAAGTCCTTACTAACAGCCATTTCCTCCCCTTCTTCCTCTTCCAACACCCCAGAAACAGCCAATACCGAAGGGGCAACTCTGCAACCCTTTTTAAACGTATCACAACCCTTATAAGCAGTCTTTTTCTCCTTTCCTTCCCCCCCAAACATATAAGCAACTCAAAAACTTTACTAACAGCCTCTTCCTTCTCTTCCATCCCTTTCAGTGACCCTTCTCGGCTTTGAAATCATCTTATATAGTCTCAAAACCATTATTAACGATAATTTTTATCACATTCATTTCTCTCTCAACACCAAAACCGCTCAGATCCCTTAATAACAGCCTTTTCCTCCCCTTCCTTCCCTTCAATGACCCTTCTCGCCTTTGAAATCATCTTTCATTGTCTCAGAACCATAATTGAGAACCATTTTATCGCATTCCTTTCTCTCCCAACACCAAAACTGCTCAGATCCTTTATTAACAGCCTTTTCCTCCCCTTCCTTCCCTTCAATGACCCTTCTCGCCTTTGAAATCATCTTATATAATCTCAGAACCATAATTAAGAAGCCTTTTATCGCATTCCTTTCTCTCTCAACACCAAAACTGCTCAGATCCTTTATTGACAGTCTTTTCCTCTCCTTCCTTTCCTTCAATGACCCTTCTCGCCTTTGAAATCATCTTATATAATCTCAGAACCATAATTGAGAACCATTTTATCGCATTCCTTTCTCTCCCAACACCAAAACTGCTCAGATCCTTTATTAACAGCCTTTTCCTCCCCTTCCTTCCCTTCAATGACCCTTCTCGCCTTAAAATCTTCTTATATAGTCTCAAAACCATTATTAACGATCCTTTTTATCACATTCATTTCTCTCTCAACACCAAAACCGCTCAGATCCTTTAATAACAGCCTTTTCCTCCCCTTCCTTTACTTCCAGTCACAAAGGCTGCGCAAAACCCTTACAAACAGTCAATTCCTCCCCTTCCTTCCCTTTATTTATTTTTTATAGCGAAGGAACAGTTCAAGGGCAAAAAAAAAAAGGAAACAATAATGAAAAAAAAAAGCTCAACGTCCTTATTAACATTCTCGTCCCCCTCTTCTTCCTCTCCCTCCAACCCCCTAGAAACCGCCAACACGGAAGGGTCGCCGCTGCCGCCCGTGTACTGCCCCCTCAACGGCCGCTTCCACTTCACGTACAACATCAACGACGGACGTGAGAGCGCCATGGAGTGCCCGCAGCCCACCTCCAGCCTGGCCAACTGTCCCGCCGGCAACGCCTTCACGGTGGACTTCCATAGATGTACCTTCGAAGACTTCAGTGAGTGGCAGAGGCTTGGATAGATAGGGAGGGAAGGAGGGAGGAGGAGAGGGTGATAGAGAGACGGATAGATAGATAGATAGATTGGGTTGGAAGGAGGGAGGAGGAGAGGATGATAGAGAGACGGATAGATAGATAGATAGATTGGGTTGGAAGGAGGGAGGAGGAGAGGATGATAGAGAGACGGATAGATAGATAGATAGATAGATAGATAGATTGGGTTGGAAGGAGGGAGGAGGAGAGGGTGATTGAGAGACGAATAGATAGATAGATAGATTGGGTTGGAAGGAGGGAGGAGGAGAGGGTGATAGAGAGACGAATAGATAGATAGATAGATTGGGTTGGAAGGAGGGAGGAGGAGAGGGTGATAGAGAGACGAATAGATAGATAGATAGATAGATAGATTGGGTTGGAAGGAGGGAGGAGGAGAGGGTGATAGAGAGACGAATAGATAGATAGATAGATAGATAGATTGGGTTGGAAGGAGGGAGGAGGAGAGGGTGATAGATAGATAGATAGATTGGGTTGGAAGGAGGGAGGAGGAGAGGGTGATAGAGAGACGAATAGATAGATAGATTGGGTTGGCTTGGGCTTTGAGTTTATTTTTTCATTTCTACTCTCTAAAAAATCATCTCTCCTGTCTCTCTCACTCTCCGTCTCTTTCCTCTAAACCTCACTATTCTCTCTCTCTCTCTCTCTCTCTCTCTCTCTCTCTCTCTCTCTCTCTCTCTCTCTCTTCCTTCCTTCTTTCCTCCAAACATCTTACTTTCTCTCTCTTACTTTCTTATCTACTAATTTAACCTTCTCTCTCTTTCCCTCTTTCTTTACCCCTCCTCCTCCTCTTCCTCTCTTCGCTAATTTTACCTTCTTTTTCTTATCTTACTGTAATCTAACCTTATCTCCCGCTTTCTCTAACCTACTCCTCTCCCTCTCCCTTCCTCCCTCCCTTTCTCTCCCTTTAACCTCCTCCTCTCTCTCTCTTTCTAACCTCCTTATCTTACTCTCTCTCTCCCTCTAATGATCTAATCCCTCCGCTTCTCCCTCTCTCCCCAGCCAAGAAGTACGAGTGCCTAGGAGATTGGGAAGGCACTGATGGGCAGAGGTACTTGGCACTCCATGACCCAGCCGCCGCCGCCGCCGCCGCCGCCGCCAGCAACACCTCCGCCGACACAGGGGAAGACCCGCCCCCCCAGGCCAGATTCCGCTGCGCCGTGAGTACACAAAGGAACACAAAGGAAGAACAAACAACAGCAGACCTGCTGGTCCTTACGAGGCTGTTTGTGACAAGCTACACTAACTATCTAATCAAAGGTGGAAGATGAAGGACAGCAAAGGCGAAGGCTCCTCCCCACCCCCCCATCCCTCCAGCCAAAGTTGGCAGGAAAGGAAAAAGAACCATGCAGCATGGAAAAACTGCATGGAAATTATGTAGGAAAGAGGAAAGAACTACCATTACTGCTACCACTAACCAGGCGATAAAAGCGGACAAGGACACCAGTATTCGAAAGAACTTAACGTTATTACGACAATGAGTAATATCTTAGTTGCTGGTTGGATTCAAAACACTTGTCGAATCTGTTCTTGAAGGCCGTAACTGTTGTACTATCAACGACATCACAGGGTAGAGAGTTCCAAACATTAACAACTCGATTGAAGAAGAAGTGTTTGGCTTCGTGCGACGAGAATCTTTTACCACTTATCATGAAATTGTGATTTCTTCTTGTTCTATTTGATTGATCAATTGTAGAGTAATCTTCCGCATTAATATCACTGAATCCTTTAAACATTTTAAACACTTCTATTAGATCGCCTCGCATTCTTCGTTTTGATAGACTGAATAAATTTACTTCTTTAAGCCTTTGTTCATATGTAGTAGGGAGACCAAAACTGTACACAGTACTCTAGACGGGGTCGAACCAACGAATTATACAGTTTTAATATTACTTTTTCCGATTTATTATTAAAGACTCGTCCGATGAAGCCAACCAATTGTTTGCAGTTTTAACTACCTCTGAACAATGCTGACCTGGCTTTAAATCGCTTGATATAGTGATTCCAAGATCCTTTTCTTTACTTACTGCAGAAAGTTGTTGGCCATTCATTACGTACCGAACGCGATTGTTATTTTTTCCAATGTGCAACACTTTACATTTGTCAACGTTAAATTTCATTTGCCATTGATTGGCCCAACGTGCAAGTCGATCTAGATCTGATTGCAAAGCTTCTTCGTCGAGTGTCGCAGTTACTTTACTAGCAATTTTTGTGTCATCAGCAAATTTTGATACTTTGCAAGTGAGCCCATCATCGATATCATTAACATAAATTAAGAAGAGCATTGGGCCAAGCACTGATCCTTGAGGTACGCCGCTTCTGACGTCGAGCCAGTTAGATGTAACACCGTTTAGAACTACTATCTGTTTCCGCTCAGAGAGCCAGTCCACAAGCCAATTGTGAATGTTACCTGAGATACCGTGCGCCAATAGTTTACTGAGCAATCGTTGGTGGGGGACCTTATCAAGTGCCTTTTGAAAATCCAGATATATGATATCTACTGATCTGCTTTCATCGAACACCTCAAAAATATAATGAAAAAAAATCAAGTAAGTTAGTTAAACACGAACGTTTACTACGGAAGAAATGTTGCGAATTATTTATCATATTATTTTCTTCGAAGAATTTCACCATATTGTCGCGAATGATAGTCTCCATTAACTTACAAACAATCGATGTCAGGCTAATTGGTCGATAGTTTCCTGGATGAGACTTGTCCCCCTTTTTGAAAATTGGTGTGACATTTGAAAGTTTCCAATTTGACGGAACTTTTCCAGCTGTTAAAGATTTATTGAGGTGATAAACAATCTTCGTCGGTAATTACGGATGCGAAAAAGTTATTTAGGATTGTAGCCATTTCATTTTCATCGTTCGTGTGGTTACCATTATCATTAGCAAGCGGTCCGATCTACAAGTGAGTGACTTTTTTTATTATTTACTTAGCTAAAAAATTCTTTAGGATTAGATTTACACGTTTCCGCTATATATTCTTGAAGATTTTTCTTGCTTCGTTTTATTAATTTCTTGGTTTCGCGGCGAATTCTGTCCAACTCTAGTTTGTCAGCCTCACTCTGAGTCGATATGTATCTACTGTATACGCGTTTTTAAGAGATAGGCTATTTTGAATTTCGTTATTCCACCATTTGGATTTCTTCTTAAAAGCTGAACGTCTGTTACGATAGGGTACGCATATGCTTATGGCATTGTTCAATATTGTGGTAAAGGCCCCCCAAGATTTATCAATATCTGTTTCCACCGAGATTTCAGTCCAGTCAGAATTACTTAGAATTGATCGGAGTCTTACGAAATTCGCTCTCTGATAATCCGGCACCTTTTCTTTACTAGGAGTTACTTTACTTTCTTTCATCTTGATGATGAATGTGATTGTTCGGTGATCGCTAGAACTAAAAATTGGACCAACATTTACTTCGTTAACTAGATCAGCTGTCGTTGAAAAGATAAGGTCAAGTATATTATTTTCCCGAGTCGGTTCTTGAACGTGTTGATGTAAATCACTTTCTAGTAAATTTGTGTACAGGTTGAGCCCTGTATGACAGTTTAACGGTTCACCCCATCTTTTCACTGGCAAGTTAAAGTCCCCAACAATTACTGCCTCGCAACTGCTACTTGTTTCTAATAATAATTCACTTAACGCGTGGTCGATATCAAGAGTCTGCCTTGGCGGTCTGTAGATAAGTCCAATTACTATTTTACGAGATTTATTTTTAATTTCAATGAAGACCGTGTCTACATTGAGTAGAAGGAGAAGAAGGAGGAGGAGGAGGAGGAGGAGGATGTAGATTAGATGGATGAGTGATTGGGTGAGTAAGAAGGAATGTAGGTAGGGAGGGAGGTAGATAGATAGGTAGATAGATAGATAGATAAATAGATAGATAGATAGATAGATAGATAGATAGATAGATAGAAAGATGCATAGATAGATAGATAAATATTGATTGGTAGGTTGACTGACTGATTAATTGATTGATAGATAGATAGATAGATGAGGAGGAGGAGGAGGAAGACAAGAATGAACTGAAAGGAGAAAGAGAAATTAGAGAAAACAAGAGAAAAAAATGAAGAGGAAGTGAAGAAGCTGAATGGAATAAGGAGGAGGAGGAGGAGGAGGAGGAGGAGGAAGAGGAGGAGGAGGAGAGAAATTGCAGAAACAGTACGAGCAGCAACCACCACCACCATCACCACCACCACCACTACTACCACCACCATCACCACCACCACCACCACCATCACCACCACCGCCACCCCGCTTCCGGTCAGACAACCACATCAGCCACTGCACTCTCGTCTCTCCCCCCCCCTCCCCCACCTCCTCCTCCTCCTCCCCTTCTTCCTCTCTTTCCTCCATCTTTTTTTTTTTTTACCTCCCATTCTCGATTTTCTCTTGTTCTTCTTCGATTAAAATTCCTATATAGATTCGGAGCAGGAGCAGGAGGAGGAGGAGGAGGAGGAGGAGGAGGAGGTCATCTACCTTCTTATGTCTTCTCCACACGTCTTAAGTTTTTACGAGAGAGAGAGAGAGAGAGAGAGAGAGAGAGAGAGAGAGAGAGAATGGAGTTTTTATCATTTGCCTTTCATCCTATCTTGACGGGGGAGGAGGAGGAGGAGGAGGAGGAAGAAAATGAGAAGTCGAAATTATAAGGCTGATGAAAAATATCTAAATGGAAAATAACAACAACATCAACAACAACAACAACAACAACAACAACAACAACAACAACAACAACAACACTAATACTACCTGCCGTAATGAGCGCCTCTTAGCACACCTTCCCTTAATTAACCTTTCGTATAATCTCATTTAGGTAAAAACGAAGCTATCATCAACGTCATCATCAGCGCCCTTGTATAATTAGTCCCGCTTAGCATAATAACAGGAGCAAGCGGAGATAATAGGAGGAGGAGGAGGAGGAGGAGGAGGAGGAGGAGGAGGAAGGAAGGCAGGAAGGAAGGAAGGAGGAGGAGGAGGAGGAGGAGGAGGAGGAGGAGGAAGGAAGGAAGGAAAGAAGTTAGGGAGCCAGGCAGAGAGAGAGGAAGGAAGCAAGGAGGAGGAGGAGGAAGGAAGGAAGGAAGGAAGAATGATTAAGATAGCTAATTTTTCGTTCTCTCTCTCTCTCTCTCTCTCTCTCACTCTCTCTCTCTCTCTCTCGCTCTCGTTGCGCTTTCTGAATTACGCGGGAAAGAGCATGTGGAGAGAGAGAGAGAGAGAGAGAGAGAGAGAGAGAGAGTCATTAATGTCCTTCTGTAAACTCTATCTCTCTTTAGAAATCTCTCTATCTTTTTTTCTCTCTCTTTCGTGTTCACTGACCCTCTCTCTCTCTCTCTCTCTCTCTCTCTCTCTCTCTCTCTCTCTCTCTCTCTCTCTCTCTCTCTCTCTCTCTCTCTCTCTCTCTCTCTCTCTCTCTCTCTCTCTCTCTCTCTCTCTCTCATTTTTATTTTATTTTTTCTCTCTCACAGGAAGTCTTGGGAAGCAGATGACATTCAACATTTTTTTTTCTTTTTGTTTTGTTTTTGTTTTTTTATTCTCAAGACAAATGGGGTTGAAATTCTCTCTCCTCATTCATTAGTTTTTATTATTATTATTATTATTATTATTATTATTATTATTATTATTATTATTATTATTATTATTATTATTATATCTTTTTTTTCTTTTTCCTCTTCCTCCTCTTCATTTTTTTTCTCCTCTTCTTCTTCTTCCTCCTCCTCTTCCTCTTCTTCCTCTTCCTCTTTATCATTCCTAAACCACCACCACATCCATCACCATCTCCTCCTCCTCTCCTCCTCCTCCTCCTCCTCTGCCTCCTCCTCCTCCTCCTTCTCTCCTCCTCTTCCTCCTTCTCTCTCCTCCATCACATACACACACGCACACACCTGTCATGCCGGAAGTTACCTGAGTCGCGCGCACACACACACACACACACACACACACACACACACACACACACATTCTATTCATTATTTTTCTCTTCCACTCCACAAATACAAAAAGTGGATGAAATTAACACTATATTTTTTTCTTAACTCCCCAACATCTGGGTCTGGATACTAATGCACAGGGCACCTAAACAGGTGCATAACACGCAACATCATCACCATCAGTATCATCATTATTACCTTCATCATCTTTCTTCCACAGATGTACAAGGTGGACGAGGGGAACGGGGAGGTCCACTTGGCTCTCTCCTCGGACTCCACATGCATCAACAAGCTTCACTCTGCCTGGAAGGGCTATGAGAGGCTCGTCCTCACGCCCCTGCCGCCCCCGGAACCCGCCCAGGAGGTAAGATCAGGCTGTGGCAGTGCTTACCCCTAGACTTAGGTGACCCAGTACTTAAACCAGTGGTTCTCAACTGGTGGTCCACGGACCACTGATGGTCCATGGTGACTTTTTGAGTGATCCACAGTACGTCCACTGAATTTTTCAAAAACTGGAAAATGAAGATGCATAATATTCAATTTATTGAAAATTAGGGACGAATAATTTTTTAAAAATGGCCTTTCATTTGTCATATTCCTATTTAAGAAAATATTGGCACCGAGTCACTTTCAGTTTCTGAATTTAATCTATTAAGAAATGAATATCCGAGATTCACTGTACGAGTCAAAGTGACGAGCCATCCAAGTGATTCCTTTCAGCTGCTGCGCGGCTACATATGACACTGTCGTAAAGTGCTGTAGCCATATATAATTGCAAAACAAAATGCTTGTTGCATATGCTTAATTTATCCTTACTCAAAAATGAAATGGTCCACGACTTTTTTTATTGGGCTGGTGGTTCGTGGCTTGAAGCGAGATGAGAATCACTGACTTAAACCCATTGCTACGTGTCCTGCCCGGCTTTCTTACCACCAGCGCCCTCTTAACATCACCCTTACTTAAGACCTTTCATCCATTTATAAACTTCAATCAAGTCCCCTCGCAACCTTCGCCTTTCCAGTGAATGCAGATTTAAATGCTTAAGTTTATCCTCATATGGCAAGTTTCTCACCCCTTGAATCATTTTGGTCATCCTCCTCTGTACAGATTTTAACATCTTGATTACGCATTCTATAGTAAGGTGATCAATACTGGACCGCATGATCGAGATGAGGTCTAACTAATACTAAGTAAAATGTGAGGATGACTTAGGCGCTTCTGTTGCTTCGCTCCTTGAAATGAATCCCAGTACCCTGTTTGCTCAATTCCTAGCCTGAATGCATTGTGCCCTTGGAAGGAGATCAGAGCTCACTAAGACCCTTGAATCCCTCTCACATCTAGACCTGTTTACGGGAGTGTCACTCAAGCACTAATTATGTGAAGGGTTATACCTCCTCCTTGATATGAATCCCAGTACCTTGTTTGCACGATGCCTAGCCTGAATGCATTGTGCCCTTGGACGGAGATCTGAGTTCACTAACACCCCTAGATCCATTTCGCACCTAGAACTGCTTAGGAGAGTGTCAATTTAACACTAATTATGTGAGGGGTTACTCTTACTACACTCAGAATACTTCCCGACATTGAACTCCGTATGAGGAAGAATTATGATAAAGAACAAAATAATGAGCGATTCTTTAACTCTCACTGTTCGCGGTCTTGGTGGTGATGGTGATGGTGGAGATCCTCTTCTTCCTCTTCTTTCTCCTCTTGTTCATGTGTGTGTTCTCTTATTCCCAGCATCTAATTCCTCCTAAGCCTTCTATACCCACTTTCTTCTACATAACACTCAGTCTCTAGAGAAAAAAAAATCAAGTTCTCATTATTCTTAAACATATTAGGACATTAGGAAAACAAAGGAAGGAAAAGTGTGTGTGTGTGTGTGTGTGTGTGTGTGTGTGTGTGTGTGTGTGTGTGTGTGTGTGTGTGTGTGTGTGTGTGTGTGTGTGTGTGTGTGTGTGTGTGTGTGTGTGTGTGTGTGTGTGTGTGTTATGTGTGTTCATTTGTGTAGAAGAAGGAAGGAAGGAAGGAAAGAAAGAAAGGGAAAAAAGGAGGAAAGCAAAGGAAGGGAGAACTGTGTGTGTGTGTGTGTGTGTGTGTGTGTGTGTGTGTGTGTGTGTGTGTGTTATGTGTGTTCATTTGTGTAGAAGAAGGAAGGAAGGAAGGAAAGAAAGAAAGGGAAAAGAGGAGGAAAGCAAAGGAAGGGAGAACTGTGTGTGTGTGTGTGTGTACCTCTAGTTTCTCCTCATATATTTCCCTGTGCCTTAATTCCCTCCCCTCCCTCATACAGGTGTCGTCAGCAAGGTGTGTCTTCCCGCCGTGGGCTCAGGGGAAGTGGGAGAACCTGGAGGTGGACGGTAATGTGGCCACCTACACGGACCTCACATCCTACAAGACCCTCAGAGTGTACTGCGTGGACCCCCAGATGGCGGGCCTCGTCCCCGTCTACACCCAGAGCCAGTGGTGAGGAGAATAAGATAGATGGATAGATAAATAGAGATAGAGATAGAGAGAAATAGATAGATAGGTAGACAGATAGATAGATATAGCGAAGACTCGTGTGTGTGTGTGTGTGTGTGTGTGTGTGTGTGTGTGTGTGTTTATAGTAGTGTGGCAATGAAAAGATCAAGGCTAAGAGAGAGAGAGAGAGAGAGAGAGAGAGAGAGAGAGAATAGAAAGAAAATTGATAAGAGGGAAGAAAAGGAAAGAGAAAATGGTGGAAGGAGAGAGGGAGGGAAGGAAGGAAGGAAGGAAGGAAGGAAGGAAAAAAGATTAAGATGGAATGAAAATAATGAATGCAAGCTTCTCTCTCTCTCTCTCTCTCTCTCTCTCTCTCTCTCTCTCTCTCTCTCTCTCTCTCTCTCTCTCTCTCTCTCTCTCTCTCCAGTGCGTCCTTGTGGAGGATGAAGACCCCAAAGGAAGGAGGGAAGGAAAGAAGGGAGGAAAGAAGGAAGGAAGGAAGGAAGAAGGGCGGAAGGGAGAGAGAGAGAGAGAGAGAGAGAGAGAGAGAGAGAGCGATGATACGTGACGGAAGGAAGGAAGAGATGGAGACACTGAGGAGGAGGAGGAGGAGGAGGGTAGAGTGGGTGAGTTTATGAGGAAGATGAAGGAAAATGAAAACACGAACGAGGAGGAGGAGGAGGAGGAGGAGGAGGAAGAAGAAGAAGAAAAAGAAGAAGAGGAGGAGGAGGAGGAGGATATAGAGGAAGAGGTGATGAGGAAAATGAAAGGAAAAGGAAAACACGAACGAGGAGGAGGAGGACAAACAGAAGGAAGAAGAGGAGGAGGAGGAGGAGGAGGCAATTAGAGGTAAGTGGTCGTGTAGTTATGGGTGGTTAGAAGGATGAGAGAATTCACCGTGGGAGAGAAAGGAAGGAAGGAAGGAAGGATAGAAGGAAGGAAAGGAAGGATGGAAGGAAGGAAGGAAGGAAAGGAAGGAAGGAAGGATGGAAGGAAGGAAAGGAAGGAAGGAAGGATGGAAGGAAGGATGGAAAGGAAGGAAGGAAGGAAGGAAGGAAGGATGGAAGGAAGGAAGGATGAAAGGAAGGAAGGAAAGGATGGAAGGAAGGAAGGAAGGATGGATGGATGAAAGGAAGGAAGGAAGGAAAAAAAGTAAGAAAGAAAGAAAGAAAAAAAAAGAAAGAAAAAAGAAAGGAAGGAAGAAAGAAAAAAAGAAAGAAAGAAAGAAAGAAAGAAAGGGAAGGAAAAGAGATAGAATAGAGAGAAAGAAGAGAATACACGTAAGGGGGAGGAGGAGAAGGAAGAAGGATGGAAGGAAGGAAGGAAGGAAAAAGGGAAAGAAAGAGGGGAAGGAAGGAAGGAAGGGATATAAGATGAAATTCGGATAGAGAGAAGAGAAGAAAACAGAAAAGAAGGAAAATGAAGAGGAAGATGAAAAGGAGGAGGAGGAGGAGGAAGAGAGGAAGGAAGGTAAGCTAACCCCTCATTTCCTCCTTGGACGTGTGAGAACCTCCTCCTCCTCCTCCTCCTCCTCCTCCTCTTCTTCTTCTTCGTGTTCTTCCTCCTTTTCCTCTTCTATATTTACGTTTATCACAGACATGGACGATTGGACGTCTCTCTCTCTCTCTCTCTCTCTCTCTCTCTCTCTCTCTCTCTCTCTCTCTCTCTCTCTCTCTCTCTCTCTCTCTCTCGATAATTTTCCTATTAACTGACCCTTCCTTCTTCCTCTTCCTCTCCCAACATACATAACGAAGGAGGAGAAGGAGGAGGAGGAGGAGGAGGAGGAGGAGGAGGAGGAGGAGGAGGGAGGGAGGGAGTGAGGGAGGAAGAAAGTAAGGAAGAAAAAAAAAAAACGACTTCGTGCATTTTGGGAGAGAGAGAGAGAGAGAGAGAGAGAGAGGAAATAGGTTTATGGTGAGTGCATTCGAAGGTCATGAAGGAAGAATGTAAGTTTTGGGTGATTCTTAGGATTTAAAAATAAAGAGAGAGAAAAGACAGGGTGACTCTCTCTCTCTCTCTCTCTCTCTCTCTCTCTCTCTCTCTCTCTCTCTCTCTCTCTCTCTCTCTCTCTCTCTCTCTCTCTCTCTCTCTCATTCATTCTTTCTTTCTTGTTTTCTTTCTCATTCTTTATTTTTTATTCTCTCTCTCTCTCTCTCTCTCTCTCTCTCTCTCTCTCTCTCTCTCTCTCTCTCTCTCTCTCTCTCTCTCTCTCTCTCTCTCTCTCAGATCACGTCAGAAGCCAAAAAAAAAAAAACTATCTGGAGAGTGTGTGGTGCAGAAAATTACTTCCTCTCTCTCTCTCTCTCTCTCTCTCTCTCTCTCTCTCTCTCTCTCATTAATAGCGCTGGTGATGTCAGTTAAAGGACTGGATGGTTATGGAAGGAGAGAGAGAGAGAGAGAGAGAGAGAGAGAGAGAGAGAGAGAGAGAGAGAGAGAGAGAGAGAGAGAGGTAGTTAAATTAATAGATGCAAAGATAGATACATAGATAGATAGATAGTAGTAGTAGTAGCAGGAGGAGGAGGAGTCTATCTATCTATCTCTCCATCTCTCTATCTCTCTATGTATCTATGTATCTGTTCCTATTTTCTTGCTGTAATAGTAACAGTAGTAGTGCATAATATAAACGTGTTTCCTACCTGTATTCATGACTGCTGTCTGTTCTCCCGTGTGCTCAGCGGGGAGGCGTCCTTCACGTGCCTGGCCATGCAGGAGCGGAGTTCCAACGTCATGGAGTTCCAGATCAGTAAGTCACACCAGGCTGGGCTTGAGAAAATAAAAATAGATAAGTCTCAGTCAGGGAAGGAAGGCAGCCAAAGAAAACAATGATTATTTTCCAACTGGCTGGTTTAAGGGAAAAAAAGGATATATCTCACACTGGTTGGCCTAAGGAATGAAAAAAATATATAATCTTTCTTTTCTCCCAGCCAGGCCAGCTCTCCTCTAAGCCTCTGCATTCCTCTCCCAGCCACCTGCCTGCTTAAGGTTCTACACACTCACCTTTATATTCTATTTCTTTTCCAAACCACAAAACAATATATATTCACATACATACTATCAGAGATTTAAACACACACACACACACACACACACACATATAAATAAATAAATAAATAAATAAATATATATATATATATATATATATATATATATATATATATATATATATATATATATATATATATATATATATATATATATATATATATATATATATATATATATAATATTATATATATATATATATATATATATATATATATATATATATATATTCTCTCTCTGTGTGTGTGTGTGTTTATAATGATATTCTTGTATTAAGGTGTGGTGGGTCCTTTCCTCCTATCCTGTGCCTGTGCCCCCAACTGTACCTCTACCTTACAGTCTTCCAGTGCCACCATCTGTGTGTTGTGTGCACTCCTCATTATTCCGTTGACCTTCCCTCACCCCACACTAACCCTTTCCTCCCTCCCTCCCTTCCCCGTGCAGGTCCTGATGTACAGAAGGAGTACCACCAGGGGCTGTGTTCCTCACCTGCCTCACTCACCTGGGACTCCTGGGTCACACAAGGACGTGAGTACACACAGGACACAGGATATTTCTGACAACTTGTACCCATCACTCAGTCACAGCAGAATAGTGCCAGACAAACTCTCTGTTCTGTACCATTTACCTGTGATGTCTTTATTTACTTGTTGGAAGGATATCAAAGCCAGGGACCCAAATAAGACATAGGGATATGTAGGATATGTCTGCCAACTTGCACTCACTCCTCTCTCCATGACATGATCCTCTGTCCTTCCTCTGTAGGGGTGGACAGGTTCCGGCAGTCCCCGTGTCCAGTGGCCGGGGAGTACACTGGGGTCATACCGGACGCCCCCATGCTGTGCGCCAAGCTCTACTCGGACTGCAACAACCCGGAGATCATGTTCTACACCGTGTTCTCCTGCAACAACCGCTCCGAGGTGATAGAAGGTGTGTTGAGGAGGGTTTGTCCTTGTACTCTTGTTTTTGTGTGTGTGTGTGTGTGTGTGTGTGTGTGTTGCTCTGGGTACAAGGTTGGTATTCTCAGATGCTTCAGAACAGTTCACCTCTTGTAGTTTTGTCTAAGTGTATTTTATCTTTATAATCCACTTACTAGCCTTTCCTATCCCTGCGGAATGGTTACTTTTACATTGTCTAATCTAAACTGAGAGCCATTAACCTTACCGATATACATGATTTCCTCTCTCTCCCTGTCTTTGTAGATCACATATTTACCTAACCCAACAGACTTCTTAAGCTTACCTAACTTTACCAAACCCAAGAGATTCCTTACTTAACTTTACCTCACGTTCTTAACCTTACATAATCTAGTTAACTCACACTCCATCTCTCTTAAGCTTACCTAACTTTACCTAACCCAAGAGATTCCTTACTTTACCTCACGTTCTTAACCTTACATAATCTAGTTAACTCACACTCCATCTCTCTTAAGCTTACCTAACTTTACCTAACCCAAGAGATTCCTTACTTAACTTTACCTCACCTTCTTAACCTTACATAATCTAGTTAACTCACACTCCATCTCTCTTAAGCTTACCTAACTTTACCAAACCCAAGAGATTCCTTACTTAACTTTACTTCATCTTTGTAACCTTACATAATCTACGTAGTTAACTCACAGACTCCATCTCTTAACCTCCTCTCCCGCCCCTTCCCCCCCAGAGCGTGAGTACCGATGCCTGGGCCAGTGGGTGGAGGCGGGCATCACCTACACCTACACGGAGCGGAGGGACCAGGCCAGCTATGAGTGCTTCGCCGGGGAGGTGGTGGACAGCGACGAGATCTTCATCATGGAGGCCGGAGTGAACTGCCAGCGTGGCCTGAGGGTGCTGAGCTATGGCATGAAGCTGGTCAAGCAAGGTGAGGAGCAGGAGGGGGAGGAGGAGGGGGATAGAGGAGGAAGATTCATAAAGCAAAATGGGAAAAAAAGGAAGGTTTAGGAGGATGAGGAGGTGAGGGTGCAAAAGGTGGAGGTAGAGAAGCAATGTCAGTAGGAGGAGGAGGAGGAGGAGAGGAAGGAGAAGGGAGGGAAGAAGCATAGAAAAAGGAAGAGGAGGAGAAGGAGAGTTTGGAGAACTTAAGTGTACTAGTAATGGTAAGGGAGGAAGGAAGTGGAAAGTGAAGAAGGTAATAGTAGTAGTAGTAGTAGTAGTAGTAGTAGTAGTAGTAGTAGTAGTAAAACATATCGACAAAAGCTAACTCCAGCATTACTATATATATACCTATTAACACAGCACAATCCCTTCTCCACAGCCCCATGCCTCAACGACCCAGGCCTTACCGGAGTGTCCAAGCCCCAGCCAGCCCCTCAGCCCCCCTGGTGGACCACGACGCGCTACCCCTGGGGGAAGAAGGCAGCTCCATCACCCCCGACAGACCCTGGGACGAAGGATGATGGAGGGACAGCTTACGGCATGGTCCCTAATGTGTCTGTTCATGTCCTGTCCCTTCTGTTGGTGTTTGTCTGTGTCCAATGGAGCTTTGTGTAGAGGAGGAGGAGGAGGAGGAGGAGGTCAGAAGTGTAAGTCCAAAGAGTTATATAAGAAGAAGAATAGAAGAAGAAGAAAGAAAAGAAGTAGAAAGAGGAGGAAGAGGAGGAGGAGTGTGTCAGAAGAGCAAGAATCCAAAGAAGTAGAAGAGGAGAAAAAGGAGGAAGGAGGAGGAGGAGGAGGAGGAGGAAAGAAATTGAAAGAAAGAAGCAGGGAGGAGGAGAAGGAGGAGCAGAAGGAGGAAGAGGAGGAAAGGAAAGGATATGGAGGAAAGTTAAAAAGTTATGTGTGTGTGTGTGTGTGTGTGTGTGTGTGTGTGTGTGTGTGTGTAGATACATATACCTAAATATATACCACATTCTCTTGATATAAGTTCACCCAAAGAGGGAAAAAGAGGAAGAGAAGAGGAGGAGGAGGAGGTGAAAGCCAGAAATGGGTAAAAAGAGGAGGAGGAAGAAGAGGTGGGGAATAGGTAGGGGTAGAAAGGAGGAGGAGGAGGAGGAGGTATGGGTATAGAGAAGGAAGAAGAAGAAGAGGAGGAGGAGGAGGTATGGGTATAGAGAAGGAAGAAGAAGAAGAAGAAGAGGAGGAGGAGGAGGAGGTATGGGTATAGAGAAGGAAGAAGAAGAGGAGGAGGAGGAGGAGGTGAAAGACAGAAATTGGTAAAAAGAGGAGGAGGAAGAGGTAGAGGTAGAACGAAGGAGGATGAAGAAGAGGAGGTATGGGTATAGAGAAGGAAGAAGAAGAGGAGGAGGAGGAGAAAGATGGGTCTGTATATACTCAACAGCTTCACCCATGATCTCTGTTTCCTATGATACAATGAGTGGCATTTCTTAGTAAGGGAGAGCTTGGGATGTGGGTGTAAGGTCCATACTCTTAAACACATCAGCGCTTCGGTTCCCATTTGAAGAGCCCCTCACTGAAGTTGCTGGGGACTGTTTTGGGTGTTATTCTAGTGTTTGCCCGTACTCACCCCTCGCAACCAAAATCGGCTAGGGGGCCATTGAGATCATTTGAGGCCTGGTCCGTACTTTTAAACATATCAGCGCTTCGGATCCCATTTGAAGAGCCCCTCACTGAAGTTGCTGGGGACTGTTTTGGGTGTTATTCTAGTGTTTACCCGTACTCACCCCTCGCAACCAAAATTCACTAGGGGGCCATTAAGACTGCAGGGAATGCGGCGGTAAACACGAAATGCGTCGCAAATGCATAGTTCTTGAGTTATGGGGGGGGTTGAAAAATGCCCTAGATGTATGGGCAAACACGAATTTTACCCCGTTTTGTGATTCCAGTGATAGTTTTACCCGACTCCTGTATCTTGAATGGGAAAACAGCCATGAATACCCAGTTAATCTTCTCTGTGGCCTTGAGAAATAGTTGTAGTGGGAGGCTGACATGTTTAAAAAGTTGCCGGGATTTTCATGGACTGTTTTGTGATCCCAGTGATAGTTTAACCTGACTCCTGTGTCGTGAATAGGGAAAACAGCCATGAATACCCAGTTAATCTTCTCTGTAGCCTTGGGAAATGGTTATAGTGGGTCTGATATGTTTAAAAAGTTGTTGGGATTTTCATGAACTGTTTTGTGATCCCAGTGATAGTTTTACCCGACTCCTGTATCTTGAATAGGGAAAACAGCCATGAATACCCAGTTAATCTTCTCTGTGGCCTTGGGAAACAGTTGTAGTGGGAGGCTGACATGTTTAAGAATATGGATCTAAGTCTCTCCCTCTCCCTCCAGAAGCCATGCACTGATGTACTCTCTTGCTGTTGTTATGACCGTGTATATACTGATATAGCCACGCCTACACCCGCCCTATTTGTACATAGGTGTAAATACAGTTGATATCCCCGTGATGTTTGTTCTGCCGTGAATAAAGGACCTTTGATTGACCATCCCTCCATGGCAACCCTGACCTCACTCCCACACACGTGCGACTCTAAACACCTAAGCCTAAGACAGTAGCTAGGCAGAGTAGATGACCCACTAAAGGGAGAACTGATGAACAGCATTGGTCAGGACACGTTTATGTATATATGTTTACAGCAGAGGAGGCAGTCAAGGGCAAGAAACAAGTGGAAACAATAAGCCACAGAAGAACTGCTCCAGAATAGTGACCATGAGGACAGCTGCTGAACAAATGACTGACAAGATAATGCCAGCCAACCAGAGATGACGCCAGGACGGGAGGAACACTGCGGCTGCACGGTGATGGCAATCATCACAACACGTCTACAGTGTCCCTGGGTGAGCCTTGAAAGGCCCAAAGCCCTTCATCAGGTGCCTGCAGCAGCCCCGGGCCCTGGTGGCAGCAGCCCCGCCCCGCCATCCTTGAGGATGACCCGCAGTGGGTCCCAGCCTGTCACACCCACCTTGGCACCGGCCACGCGGCAGCCAAAGGTTATGCTGTCCTGCAGGCCATGGCCCCGTGCCAGGGCGAAGATGGTGGCTGCGTTGAACGTGTCGCCGGCCCCGAGAGTGTCCACCACACTGGCTGGGGGGAAGGCCGGGCTGTGCACCACCTCACCCTGGCCCTGGCATGCGCTGGCACCCTCCTCGCCCCAGGGGCACACCACCATGGCACTGCGGACCAGGCAACAGAACAGCACCGTCAGCCACATCCGCCTCAACACCCTTCATGGATACTAGAAAACTCTTGGCCACAACACAACACCCCTGACAGCCCCACCAAGGACTCACCCAGGTCGTGCCACCTTCTGCACCTCCCCCAGGGCCTGTGCCATGCTGGTGTAGCCCTTGAAGACTGCATAGTCCTTGGACACAGACACCACATCCGCCAGGGGGATCAGCACCTCAAGCTCCGGCCGGGCCTTCTCGATCTCCACAGAGCAGGTGATGGGCGGGCCAGTCACACCCTCATTGTGGGCACGCACCAGACCCACCATGGACTTCACGGCTTCCACGTTACGGCCCTGCCCACACACACACACACAAGTGGTTAAGTGAGGACCATCCATGAGTTAAAAGATAAATAAGATGAATATGAAGATCGGACAATACAAGCATGACTCAAATCCATTTTAAGCCATAACTACACACACATATAATTGGTTCAGGTAAGGGGCATACACTAGTTAAAAGATAAACTGAATATGGAGGCAGGAAAATACAAGCATGACTCAAATCCATTAAACTACAACTCTGAACTTCACCTAACCCAAAAGATCTATCAACCCTCCCTTATCTAACCTCCCATCTCTCTCTTTCTCTCTTACTAACCTTACCTAACACATAAGAGATCTATCAATAACCTCCCGTCTCTCTCTCTCTCCCTCCCTCTCTCTCATTCACTTATTTTTCTCCTCTTTTTTCTATTTCTTCCCCCCATTTTTTATCCTTTTCTTCCTTTTTCCCTTACCTTACCTAACCTCATCTACCCCAAGGGATCTATCAACCTTCTCTTATATAACCTCCTATCTCTCTTACTAACCTCGAAGTGGACCCAGCGGTACGGGGTGAGGTCCAGCCTGGCAAAGTCCTGGACCGTCAGCTCAGGCAGGTTCTTGTTGGAGTGTATGATGGTGCGCGAGCCCGTCTCCTGGCTCAGGACGATGCAGGAGCAGGGCGCCTCACACCCCCCGCACACCACCACCTGCGATGTGTCCACCCCATACTTGGCAAAGTCGTCCAGCAGAAAACTGAAGGAGAAGGAGAGAGGGAAGAAGAAAGGTGGAGAAAAGGAAGGAGTGAATAGGAGGGAAAGTGAAGATGGGAGAAAGTGAGGGACTGAGATAAAAGAATGGCCAAGGAAATGACAGCTTAGACTATGGATGTATTTTTCAAGAGGTGACTGATTTCCACTTGATATACTGAGAACACACAGTTGAACATACATTTGATACTACACTATACCATTTTTATTACTATACTACTGATATACTGAGGAATATACACATACCTAATCTACCTTTAATAAAACTAAGGCAATGATGATGTGAATATGTTAGTGAGGGATTTAGTGACAAGTCCATCTGGCACCACTTCTAAATACATCTCCTTACCTCTTCTCGTGGGAGTCAGCGATGGTGCCAAAATAGGTCACCTTGGCCCCCAGCAGTGCCAGGACGGTGCTGTTGTTGGAGGCATTACCACCGCGCTGCCACCGCTGCTCAAGGCACCTAGAAAATGACGGTATAAGAATTAAATACAGAACTGATAACTAACAGAAATAAAAGAAATAAGAAAAATAAAGAGAAATTACAAAAAATAAAATATCTCAAATCCATAACCTTTACAACAACCTTTACACATGAGGGTAAATATATGATATCTACCTAGCCTTGAGTCCATCCAATACCTCTTCTGTGTGTGTGTGTGTGTGTGTGTGTGTATTTACCTATCTGTATTTACCTATTTGTAGTCTACCAGGCCCAAGCTAAGTTCTAATAGTCCCATCTCCTTATCTACATTCATCTAGCCTTTCCTTCATTTGGTGGACACTTCTCGCCTCCACCACCTCTTCCCCTAAGCTGTGTGTGTGTGTGTGTGTGTGTGTGTGTGTGTGTGTGTGTGTGTGTGTGTGTGTGTGTGTGTGTGTGTGTGTGTGTATCTACCTATTTGTAGTCTACCAGGCCCAAGCTAAGTTGTAATAGTCCCATCTCCATATCTACATTCATCTAGCCTTTCCTTCATTTGGTGGACACTGCTCGCCTCCACCACCTCTTCCCCTAAGCTGTGTGTGTGTGTACCTCTGATCCGTGTCCTCCACAGGGAAGCGCACCACCTTACTGACGATGTCGAGGCAGCACAGGCCAACACACAGGATTTTCTTCTCCTCCTCGGAACTCATCGCAGCGACACTCACAAACACTCCTTTCTGTGGGCCTTTTAGAGTTGCTGAATCACTGCAGTTAGTTTTTATTTTTGTTATTGTTTCTAAGTTGCTGTTTTTTCCTCTTTGACCTCTCTTGTAAAGGTTATGGATTTGAGATATTTTGTTCTTTGTCTTATTTCTTGTTATTTTTCTTATTTTATTTCTGTTAGTTATCAGTTACACACACACGCACACACACACACTAGACACTGGTATGATATATTTTCTCTCCCTCTTCTTCTCTCCATCTGTTTCTTTCTCCTCTCTGTCTCTGTCTGTCGTCAATCCCACACTCAAGACACTAGCCACTTATTCAATTTTTTTTTCTTTCTCTCTCTACTTGAATAAGGAGGCAAAGGTCATGTCTGATAAGGTTAAGCCGCGTCACTCTCTGAAGGACCTTGCTAAGCCTTCTATTCTTGTGTGTGTTCTTGGCTTCCTTGATTCTTCCCTTTATCCTCCGACTCTCTCTCTTAAAGTCTAGCGTGATGGTCCTAGGTGTGTGTTCTTGCTTCCAGTCGGCTGCTTCTTTACCTGTGGATGAAGAAGGCCGTTTGGACGTGTGGAAATGGAAGAGGTCAATGTGGTGTGTCAGGTTGGGATGGGGAAAATAATGGGGATGCTTACCACGGCCTGATCACGAGCTAGAATTGTCATCGCCAGCATGTACCCTCCTGACCTGAGCAAGCTCATTAGTCGATCTCTTGGTGCTGGTGGGACCTTCACAAACCACACACCCCTTCCCCTTTGTGTGTGTGTGTGTGTGTGTCTCAGAAAGGTTAATTACCGAGAGGTGTCATTTTTTTCTAGGCTTAAGACGGGCAAGGAAGAAAGAAAATCATTTAAGTTACCTTATGCTTTTTTCCTCCATGTCTTCAGTATTTATCATTGAATAGTATAAACTTTCCTGGGGCACTAACCTAGTCTTTTTAAGTTTCTGGAAGCTATTACGTTACCACACTTAATTCACTTACACTTAAGTACGTTTCGCAGACCAGTTGAATGAAACAATTATGCTGCGCTCGTATTATGTTGACATAAGTTAACTGAGGGTGGTGACATGGTCGGGTCAAACTTAAAGCCTGCAGTTTCCCAATACTTATCTAGACGAAATTTAAATGCGTTATTTATAAAAACAACTCATAACATAAGCATAAACCCCTTACAATGGCTACAACACAAACACAACCCATACCATAAGAATAAGATGAGAAGATGGAAGAAGAAGAGGAAGAAGATAAAGGAGGAGAAAGTGAAAAAGAGGAGGAGGAGGAGAAGGAATGGGGGAAATGGCAGTGGTGATAGTACAGTAAAAAATACAAGGAAGAAGTCATAGGTACAAAATATTTCAGCCGCACAGTTCCCTTGAAGCCAGAAAACGTTTCTTGGTTAATCTAGCTAACAACTGCTTCTAATATACCGAAAAAATAGCATGGGTACTGCCAGGGCCCGTGAGAGGGGGGTGAAGCTGGTATCTTTACACCAGGGCCCGGTCTCAAAATGGGAGTAAATGGAGAGAGAGAGAGAGAGAGAGAATACTAATATGCAAAACACACCATAAACATGATATGTATATATCATATATCATATGTATATATCATTTATGGCTTTAAATTGGCTCTTAAAATTGGTCAAATTCTAAAATCCTCATAGTACCAGGGCCCAGTGATGGCTCTCCCTGGCCCTGGGTACTGCATAGGGGGAGAAGTAGTTGTTCCCTAGTTTTACCCGTTTCTTTTCGATGCGACATATCAGCCTGTGGGATTCGTTGCCTGACGAGGTGGTTGCACACGATTCTTTACCTAGTTTCAAATCTGCCCTACATGTATCCCTTGGTCCCATTCTTTACATGTTTGATTAAAATATAACCTCAGTACTCAATTAGGTAAAATTCTAGTGTTTGCCCATACTCCCCCGTCCCCCCCATACAAGCCTGGGGACCTGGTGGGAATGCAGGGTTTCGGGTGGGGGACATGAAACTATGCATTTGCGACGCATTTCATGTTTACCACCGCATTCCCCGAAGTCTCAATGGCCCCCTAGCCAATTTTGGTTGCGAGGGGTGAGTATGGGCAAACACTAGAATAATACCCTCTATTAATCACAGCATACACCTAGTAGTCTAAACAATAATTAATACACTCATCAATATAAAGTGATCTGTGCAAGGTACATAACTCAATCTTTTTTACTTAATTGACTTATACTTACTCAGTTATATACAACCCCCGACAGACTGGCGTACCTACAGATTTCAGCTGCCCCTTTCTATCCCTATTTCGTATACCTCATATAGTGCCTAATTTGTGCACATGGGGTAGCAACCAGGTGAGTTAACCAGGTGAAGAGGAAGGAGATGAAGCCATAAACATAAACCCCTTTACAATGGCTACAATACACACACAACCCATAACATAACCCCTTCCCATGGCTACAATACACACAACCCATAACATAACCCCTTCCCATGGCTACAATACACACAACCCATAACATAACCCCTTCCCATGGCTACAATACACACAACCCATAACATAACCCCTTCCCATGGCTACAATACACACACAACCCATAACATAACCCCTTCCCATGGCTACAACACATTTAACAACCTCGGTCTCATCCCCCACCCACCTGTTGTTCTTGGTGTTGGTGCCGACCTGGGCGTCCTCGGCGGGGTAGCGGCGGCACACGTTGACCATGTCCACACACACGTGGCCCACACACAGCACGGCCACGCCCCCCTCACGCCCGGGGCTCGAGGCGGGGCACTGCATGGGGGACTGGGGACGCCTGGGGTTAATATTAGGTGCTGCGTCTGCCCTAGCTGTCTTCCACGAGTCACCCAACACAGGGGCAGTGAGGACGGGGCAGGGAAGGGGTAGACTCAAGAGGAACAAGTGGGAGCCTTAGGAAGAGGAATATAATTTAGAGTCTTCAAGAGGAACAAGTGGGAGCCTTAGGAAGAGGAATATAATTTAGTCTTCAAGAGGAACAAGTGGGAGGCTTAGGAAGAGGAATATAATTTAGTCTTCAAGAGGAACAAGTGGGAGGCTTAGGAAGAGGAATATAATTTAGAGTCTTCAAGAGGAACAAGTGGGAGGCTTAGGAAGAGGAATATAATTTAGTCTTCAAGAGGAACAAGTGGGAGGCTTAGGAAGAGGAATATAATTTAGTCTTCAAGAGGAACAAGTGGGAGGCTTAGGAAGAGGAATATAATTTAGAGTCTTCAAGAGGAACAAGTGGGAGCCTTAGTGGAAGAGGAATATAATTTAGTCTTCAAGAGGAACAAGTGGGAGTCTTTTGAAGAGGAACAGATGGTTGTCTTGAAGAGGAATAAACGGGTGTCTTCAAGAGGAATAAGTGGGATCGAGTCTTCAAGAGGAATTAACAAGTGGGATCGAACCTTTGGAAGAGGAAAAGTGGGAGTCTTCAAGAGGAACAAGTGGGAGCCTTTTAAATAGGAATAAGTGGGAGCCTTTTGAAGAGGAACAAGTGTGAGCCTTTTGAAGAGGAACATGTGGGAGTCTTGAAGAGGATTAGAGGAATAAGTGGGAGTCTTGAAGAGGAACAGGTGGGAGCCTTTTAAGGAACAAGTAGGTGCCTTAATTTTGAAGAGGAACAAGTGTGAGCCTTTTGAAGAGGAACAAGTGTGAGCCTTTTGAAGAAGAACAAGTACGTGGGAGCCTTTTGAAGAGGATCGAGTAAGTGGTAGTCTTGAAGAGGAACAATTAAGTGGGAGTCTTTTGAAGTCTTGAAGAGGAACAATTAAGTGGGAGTCTTTTGAAGAGGAACAAATGGTAGTCCTGAAGAGGAATAAATGGGTGTCTTCAAGAGGATTAATAAGTGGGAGCCTTTTCTTCTTCTTCAGCCTCTATATAGCCTCAGAAATACAAGTTGCTATATAGTGACTTGCTGTTATGTTGATGATCGCCACCTCATGATGACTATATATATATATATATATATATATATATGAATTTTTTTTTTTTTATGCCTCGATCTCGTAGAAGCGTCTGCATGGGATAGTCATGGGGTGTTTTGTGTTCCTAGTGATAGATTTACACGACTCCTGCGCCATGAACGGGAAAAATAAGCCATGTAATTGATGCTGACAGCCCAGACGTCAATCTTCTCTGTGGCATTAGAAAAGATCGAGTCGTAATGGGAATCTTGATCACGTGCCTTCTTGAGTGAGTTGTCGGTCGGGAGTTTGTCAGTTTGACCTTTGTAATATCCCCGGTGTAGCTCTTTACTGTCTGGGCTTGTTGCTTTCCTCATCTTTCAATCTTTTTCCCCTTTCTTTCTCATGTGGTGTTTCCGGTACGTGCTACTTCCACATGTATCTTTAGCCTTATAATCACACTATGTACTGCCTGGGGGTTGGGATGGCATGTTTCTCCCTTCTCCTTTTTGTTTACTTGCAACATTAAACTATCACTCAATCAATCTCAGTGTTTTAATTGCTGTAAAGGTGATCCGTTACGAAGGCAGACTCCACATCGTTTCCTGTCCCGCCAAGGCCCAGACCAGCCAGTGCTCGGGAGGAAGGCAAACAACACATCATGGAGAAGTAAGCCTCGTATTTCCACGTCCTCGGCCACCACGTACTTGACCAACGCCTCGGCTTGTACCCAGAGCATTACTAGTGTTACGTTTTATCCCTACACCAGCTGAGAGGTCCCGTAAACCCGTATATTCCCGTTAAATGCAGCCTGTGCCCCGGCCTGTCCACACGCTGTTACTTCCCCTTGCCAGCAGTGACGGATGGCAGGCGGAGGCGAAGGAGGCCATGGAGGTTGCTAAGAGAGGAGAGGGCATTGGAAACTTAGATTGATAGACAGATAGGACTTGTTTTGTAAGTTGTTCTTCTTCTGGAGTGTTTAATGGGGTGGTCAGGTTGTGGGTCTGAAGTGCTTCAGGAGGCTGGTTAGGCTCGGGAACCACGGCCTCTTTAGCCCCGTTAGTGTTAAATGCTAGCAGGTGAGAAGCGATACAAAGTGTTGCAGCTTAAAAGAAGAAGGAGACACGGCCGTAATACTATAGGGAAACCAGATTGCCCGGACTGTTTTTGTGGCAGGTCAATTTCTCCCTGCTGCTCTGTCACACTGGGGGGCACAGATATAGCATCACTGGGGCATATTCTTAGGTCATGTCAATGGTGGGTGTAAGAGTATTGCTGTTAGTCTGTCAGTCTGTCACCAGGGAAGGAATTAGATTTCAGGTGATGATAAGCATGGTCACCTTGGTAGTCCCCCGCCCCCCTCACTGCTCCGCCCCACCCATGGCTCCGCTGGTGAGGGAGTTGCACACATAGTTTTCCCAATATGATTTATCGACTTTTGGTTTAGCATGCCAGTAGTTTTTTGGCCCACACAACTTTTCCTGTTATATATTCTTGTCGTGATTTAGAGGACAGATTGGCCGACCAGCTTAGTAAACTGCTGGGGTGCCGGCCCTTACACAGCACAATCAACCAGTGAGCCAGTCACTTGTTAAAAAAATATGGCTAATAATTCAACAGTTCATCACACAGACTTTTGGTGTGGACAGTACGGATGTAGTGGTCTGTCAGCCACTGTCCACCAGGGGAAGGACCTACGAAGAGATACAGGTCAAAAGAAGAATATGAAGGGAACACAACACTGGCTTAGAAGGGGGATGCCTTCAACGCTGCACTACGCCACAAGTGATGCACGTCAATAAAATTCAAATAGCCGATCTCCAAGAAATGCCGATGGAGAGGGTTTGAAGGTGTCCAGAGTAAAGTGGTGTCCCTCAGGAAGTAGTCAAAGAGTCTTGGTCCCTGGCTTGCATGGACTTCAAACATTTGCCCTTATTTTTAAACACCGGTGCCTCAGTTCCCCTATTCGAAAAGCCTCTAGTACAAGTTACTAGGATTTTCATGGGCTGTTTTGTGATACTTGTGATAGTTTTACACAGCTTCTGCATCTTAAATGGAAGAAACACCCATGGAAAGCCTGTTAGTCTTCTCTGTGGCCTTAGGAAACCGTCGTAATGAGAGACTGATACGTTTAAGAACACAGACCATTGACCGGCTGCTTCACCTTATGTTCTGTGGCGGTGTGACTGAACTCTCACATCATCACATTTCTTTTTGCAGGGAAGTTGTGAACCGCCTGGTGTACTCCATGATCCAGTTCCTTCAGTCCCAGCTGGAGGGCGGCGGCAGCAGTGGCGGGCTGACGGAGGAGGGGGTGGAAAGCGTGGAGGTGGCCATCCAGTGCCTTGAGACGGCCTATGGGGTGTCTCTCAGCCAGACCGAACAGGCTGTGTCGCGCCCCCTGTACCAGATATTTGCCGAGGCGGTCAAGGGGGAGCCCAGTGTGAGTGTGTGTGTGTGTGTGTGTGTGTGTGTGTGTGTGTGTGTGTGTGTGTGTGTGTGTGTGTTTCCTTCCCTCTGTATATCTGTTTCTCGTTCTTTCTTGTTTTCTCTCTCTTAAGGATAGGATAGAAAAGTAGAAAGAAAGAAGGGATAGGTAAGAAATGCTAGGATTAGAAAGAAGAAAAGAAAACAAGAAAGAAAGGATAGGAAAGTAATTATTTTCTCCATCTAACAACAGTTAAATTTCCTTCCCCTGTGAGTGAGGAATAGTAGCTAAGAGTAAAGAAGAGAAAAAAGATTGTAAATAAGGAAGAGAAAAAGTTCAGAAATAATAGAGAAAAAGACAACTTAGCACAAATATCTCCTTAACCCATTCACTGCGTTGGAATGAATTTGGCTTTCACTGGTAGCCTGATAACATATACTCCCATGTCTTTCTTTGCCTTTGTGGTGGATAGTGGAGTGTTTCCCATGTAGTACTGCTATGCTGGATATCCCCTCCCAAGGTGCAGGACTTTACATTTTTCTTCACTGAATTGTAGCAGCCACTTTTTGATCCATTCCTGTAGCTTGGTGATGTCTTTTTGTAGGAAATCCACAGTCAACAGATTAAAATACCCTCCTCCACCTCCACCTTATCCTCCACATTCTCCCCAGGTGGAGCGGGCGGCCCAGCCCCAGCAGATGGACGCGGCACCTCCGAGGGAGGCCACAGAGGAGGAGAAGGGCGAGGCGGAGAAGCTCAAGAACGAGGGGAACCAGCTGATGCGCGACGAGAGGTTCACCGAAGCCCTTGACTGCTACACAAGGTAAAAAAAAAAATGAATATATGACGATGGAAGGTAAAAATAATGAGTAAATGATGATATAAAGTAAAGATAATGAGGAAATGATGATAAAAGGTAGAAATAATGAGTAAATGATGATGGAAGGTAAAAATAATGAGTAAATGATGATATAAAGTAAAGATAATGAGGAAATGATGATAAAAGGTAGAAATAATGAGTAAATGATGATGAAAAGTAAATATAATGAGGAAATGATGATAATAGGTAAATATAATGAGTAAGTGATAATGGAAGGTGAAAATAATGAGTAAATGATGATGGAAGGTGAAAATAATGAGTAAATGATGATGGAAGGTGAAAATAATGAGTAAATGATGATGGAAGGTGAAAATAATGAGTAAATGATGATGGAAGGTGAAAATAATGAGTAAATGATAATGGAAGGTGAAAATAATGAGTAAATAATGATGGAAGGTAAAAATAATGAGTAAATGATGATGGAAGGTGGAAATAATGAGTAAATGATGATGGAAGGTAAAAATAATGAGTAAATGATGATGGAAGGTAAAAATAATGAGTAAATGATGATGGAAGGTAAAAATAATGAGTAAATGATGATGGAAGGTGAAAATAATGAGTAAATGATGATGGAAGGCAAAAATAATGAGTAAATGATGATGGAAGATAAAAATAATGAGTAGATGATGATGGAAGGTGAAAATAATGAATAAATGATGATGGAAGGTAAAAGTAATAAGTAAATGATGACGGAAGATGAAAATAATGAGTAAATGATGATGGAAGTTGAAAATAATGAGTAAATGATGATGGAAAATGAAAATAATGAGTAAATGATGATGGAAGATGAAAATAATGAGTAAATGATGATGGAAGGTAAAAATAATGAGTAAATGATAATGGAAGGTGAAAATAATGAGTAAATGATGATGGAAGGTAAAAAATAATGAGTAAATGATGATGGAAGGTGGAAATAATGAGTAAATGATGATGGAAGGTAAAAATAATGAGTAAATGATGATGGAAGGTAAAAATAATGAGTAAATGATGATGGAAGGTGAAAAAATGAGTAAATGATGATGGAAGGTAAAAATAATGAGTAAATGATGATGGAAGGTGAAAATAATGAGTAAATGATGATGGAAGGTAAAAATAATGAGTAAATGATGATGGAAGGTAAAAATAATGAGTAAATGATGATGGAAGGTAAAAATAATGAGTAAATGATGATGGAAGGTGAAAATAATGAGTAAATGATGATGGAAGGTGAAAATAATGAGTAAATGATGATGGAAGGTAAAAATAATGAGTAAATGATGATGGAAGGTGAAAATAATGAGTAAATGATGATGGAAGGTGAAAATAATGAGTAAATGATGATGGAAGGTGAAAATAATGAGTAAATGATGATGGAAGGTAAAAATAATGAGTAAATGATGATGGAAGGTGAAAATAATGAGTAAATGATGATGGAAGGTGGAAATAATGAGTAAATAATGATGGAAGGTAAAAATAATGAGTAAATGATGATGGAAGGTAAAAATAATGAGTAAATGATGATGGAAGGTAAAAATAATGAGCAAATGATGATGGAAGGTGGAAATAATGAGTAAATGATGATGGAAGGTAAAAATTATGAATAAATGATGATGGAAGGTGAAAATAATGAGTAAATGATGATGGAAGGTGAAAATAATGAGTAAATGATGATGGAAGGTGAAAATAATGAGTAAATGATGATGGAAGGTAAAAATAATGAGTAAATGATGATGGAAGGTAAAAATGATGAGCAAATGATGATGGAAGGTGGAAATAATGAGTAAATGATGATGGAAGGTAAAAATTATGAATAAATGATGATGGAAGGTGAAAATAATGAGTAAATGATGATGGAAGGTGAAAATAATGAGTAAATGATGATGGAAGGTAAAAATAATGAGTAAATGATGATGGAAGGTGAAAATAATGAGTAAATGATGATGGAAGGTAAAAATATAATTAGGAAATGATGATGATAGATAAAAAGATGTGAACGAATGATAGACGAGGTAAATAAAAAATGCTTGAGTGATGGAAAAAGTTAAGAAAAGGAATAAATGATAAAAGAAAGGATTATAAATTGATGATGGAAAGTAAAAATATGCAAATGAAAGATATACGTGTTAAAAAGATTGACTAGGTGATGTAAAAGGTGAGAAACTAATGATGATATTGATGATGAAAGGTTAGAAAATGTGAGGGAATGATGAAGGTGAAAAAAAATGAAGTTATTGAAAAGGTAAAAAGTGAATAAATGATAAATAAAAGGTTAAAAATGTGTGAATGAATGATAGAATGGAGAAAAAATTAAAAAGGATAAAGAATAATTGAGTATACGTATTTTAAAAGTATAAGATAACTGAATAAATGATTAGTAGGTTGAAAAGGATGAATAAGTGAGAAAATAAGGTATAAACATGATGAAAAAAAATAAATGATGAAAAAGTGAAAAATGTGAATCCAAAAAAATACTGAAGGTAAAAAAATAATTGAATATGAATGACAAAGTAAATGATAGGAAAATTATATGTGCCATTCTCTTAATTTTCTCCCTTCTTCTATATGGGTTCCTCTCTTTATCATCAAATCTCCTCCTCTCCTGTCTTCTACGTGTGATCCCCTCTTTATCCTCCTCCTCTTTACACTCCTTTATTTGTTCATCTCTTCTTGTATCATCTTCCTTCTTCCTCTCCCTTTCTCTCTATATATACTCTTTAACAATCTCCCTTCCTCCTTTCCCCTCTCCTCATAATTATCATCTTCCCCTCTTTATCATCTGCCCTCTTCTTTACACTCCTTTATTTGTCCATCTTTTCTTCTACCATCTTCCTTCTTCCTCTCTCTTTCTCTCTCTATATATACTCTTTAACAATCTCCCTTCCTCCTTTCCCCTCTCCTCATAATTATCATCTTCCCCTCTTTATCATCTGCCCTCCTCTTTACACTCCTTTGTTTCTTCATCTCTTCTTGCACCATCTTCTTCCTCTCTCTTTCTCTCTCTATATATACTCCTTAACAATCTCCCTTCCTCCTTTCCCCTCTCCTCATAATTATCATCTTCCCCTCTTTATCATCTGCCCTCCTCTTTACGCTCCTTTTTTCTTCATCTCTTCTTGCACCATCTTCTTCCTCTCTCTTTCTCTCTCTATATATACTCCTTAACAGTCTCCCTTCCTCCTTTCCCCTCTCCTCATAATTATCTTCTTCCCCTCTTTATCATCTTCCCTCTTCTTTACACTCCTTTATTTGTCCATCTTTTCTTCTACCATCTTCCTTCTTCCTCTCCCTTTCTGTATAATTGCACTTTAACAATCTCCTTTCCTCCTTTCCCCTCTCCTCGTAATTATCTTCTTCCTTCTTCTTTATCTGTACCTTCCTCTTTATCATCTGCCCTCCTCCTCCTCCTCTCACTCCTCTATATGTGCACCTCTTCCTTCATCATCTTCCTTCCTCTTTTCACTCCTCTCCTCTATCCCTGTATCATCATTCCTCTTTCTCTTCCCATCTTCTCTTCTCTCCTTTATCATCTTCCTCCCTCTCCTCTTCTCTAAATATATATATGTAATCACTTAATACAAACACTTGACTATCTCCCGTCCCCTGTATATATATCTCTTTCTTAATTATCTTCCTCTTCCGTTTCTATGCGTGATTCTCTCTGTATTATTTTCCATCTTCCTCGTCTCATCCTCTCGTCGTCTCCTCGCCACAGAGCCATCAGCAAAGACTCGCAGAATGCCGTCTACTACTGCAACAGGGCGGCGGCGCACAGCAAGCTCAACAACCAGCGCGAGGCCATTGAGGACTGCAAGCGAGCCCTGCAGATTGAGCCCCAGTACAGCAAGGCTTACGGCAGGATGGGGTGAGTCGGGCAGGCTGGCAGGAGGGTTCAGTAAAGTGCAGTTTGGTTGTCTCATGGTTGGTTGTGCTTCCTTGCCTTCACAGACCATCAACTCCCTCCCTTCCTTCCCTTACTTCACAACCCATCATCTCCATCCCTTCCTTCCCTTCCTTCACAACCCATCATCTCCATCCCTTCCTTCCCTTCCTTCACAGCCCATCATCTCCATCCCTTCCTTCCCTTACTTCACAACCCATCATCTCCATCCCTTCCTTCCTTCCTTTCCTTCACAACCCATCATCTCCATCCCTTCCTTCCTTCCTTTCCTTCACAACCCATCATCTCCATCCCTTCCTTCCCTTCCTTCACAACCCATCATCTCCATCCCTTCCTTCCCTTCCTTCACAGCCCATCATCTCCATCCCTTCCTTCCTTTCCTTCACAACCCATCATCTCCATCCCTTCCTTCCCTTCCTTCACAGCCCATCATCTCCATCCCTTCCTTCCTTTCCTTCACAACCCATCATCTCCATCCCTTCCTTCCCTTCCTTCACAACCCATCATCTCCATCCCTTCCTTCCCTTCCTTCACAGCCCATCATCTCCATCCCTTCCTTCCTTTCCTTCACAGCCCATCATCTCCATCCCTTCCTTCCTTTCCTTCACAACCCATCATCTCCATCCCTTCCTTCCTTTCCTTCACAACCCATCATCTCCATCCCTTCCTTCCATTCCTTCACAACCCATCATCTCCATCCCTTCCTTCCTTTCCTTCACAACCCATCATCTCCATCCCTTCCTTCCCTTCCTTCACAGCCATCAACTCCATCCCTTCCTTCCTTTCCTTCACAACCCATCAACTCCATCCCTTCCTTCCTTTCCTTCACAACCCATCATCTCCATCCCTTCCTTCCTTTCCTTCACAACCCATCAACTCCATCCCTTCCTTCCTTTCCTTCACAACCCATCAACTCCATCCCTTCCTTTCCTTCACAACCCATCAACTCCATCCCTTCCTTCCTTTCCTTCACAACCCATCATCTCCATCCCTTCCTTCCTTTCCTTCACAACCCATCATCTCCATCCCTTCCTTCCTTTCCTTCACAACCCATCATCTCCATCCCTTCCTTCCCTTCCTTCACAACCCATCACCTCCATCCCTTCCTTCCTTCCTTCACAACCCATCATCTCCATCGCTTCCTTCCGTTCCTTCACAACCCAGCATCTCCATCCTTCCTTACTTCACAGCTCATCATCTCCATCCCTTCCTTCCATTACTTCACAACCCATCAACTCCATCCTTCCTTCCTTTCCTTCACAACCCATCATCTCCATCCTTCCTTCCCTTCCTTCACAACCCATCATCTCCATCCCTTCCTTCCTTTCCTTCACAACCCATCATCTCCATCCCTTCCTTCCCTTACTTCACAACCCATCATCTCCATCCCTTCCTTCCTTTCCTTCACAACCCATCATCTCCATCCCTTCCTTCCCTTACTTCACAACCCATCATCTCCATCCCTTCCTTCCCTTACTTCACAACCCATCATCTCCATCCCTTCCTTCCTTTCCTTCACAACCCATCATCTCCATCCCTTCCTTCCTTTCCTTCACAACCCATCATCTCCATCCCTTCCTTCCCTTCCTTCACAACCCATCATCTCCATCCCTTCCTTCCTTTCCTTCACAGCCCATCATCTCCATCCCTTCCTTCCCTTCCTTCACAACCCATCATCTCCATCCCTTCCTTCCCTTCCTTCACAACCCATCATCTCCATCCCTTCCTTCCCTTCCTTCACAACCCATCATCTCCATCCCTTCCTTCCTTTCCTTCACAGCCCATCATCTCCATCCCTTCCTTCCTTTCCTTCACACCCCATCATCTCCATCCCTTCCTTCCTTTCCTTCACAACCCATCATCTCCATCCTTTCCTTCCTTTCCTTCACAACCCATCATCTCCATCCCTTCCTTCCTTTCCTTCACAACCCATCATCTCCATCCCTTCCTTCCATTCCTTCACAACCCAACAACTCCATCCTTCCTTCCTTCCCTTCCTTCACAACCCATCATCTCCATCCCTTCCTTCCATTCCTTCACAACCCATCATCTCCATCCCTTCCTTCCCTTACTTCACAACCCATCATCTCCATCCCTTCCTTCCTTTCCTTCACAACCCATCATCTCCATCCCTTCCTTCCTTTCCTTCACAGCCCATCATCTCCATCCTTCCTTCCTTCCTTCACAACCCATCACCTCCATCCCTTCCTTCCCTTCCTTCACAACCCATCATCTCCATCCCTTCCTTCCTTTCCTTCACAGCCCATCATCTCCATCCCTTCCTTCCTTTCCTTCACAACCCATCATCTCCATCCCTTCCTTCCTTTCCTTCACAACCCATCATCTCCATCCCTTCCTTCCTTTCCTTCACAACCCATCATCTCCATCCCTTCCTTCCTTTCCTTCACAGCCATCAACTCCATCCCTTCCTTCCCTTTCCTTCCTTCCTTCACAACCCATCTCTCTCCATCCCTTCCTTCTCTCTCTCTCTCTCTCATCATCTCTCTCCTTCCTTCCTTTCCTTCACAGCCATCATCTCCATCCCTTCCTTCCTTTCCTTCACAACCCATCATCTCCATCCTTCCTTCCTTACTTCACAACCCAGTCAATGAGTCCCTCCCTCCTTCCCTCCCCAGTCTTTCCTACATAGCCTAGCCTTGCCTGCTCCAGCCTCCAGCTTTCCCCCTCCCTTCCTTCCTCCCTCCCAGCCTTGCCTACTCCAATATCAACAATAACTCCCTCCCCAGCCTTTCCTACCTTCCTCCCTCAACCCTTCCTCTCTCCCAACCTTGCCTCCTCCTTCCCTCCCTTTCTCTCACCCTTGTCTACTCTCTCCCTTCCTCCCTTCCTCCCCAACTTCATTGTTAACCCTTTCCATCCATGACGCAGACGTCACCGCCACAGTATGGAAAGGGTCAAGAGGAAATGGAAGAGGATTAATCCTCTTCTAAACCTCTTAATCATCTTCCATTTCCTCTTAAGAGGCTTAGAAGAGGATTAAGAGGAAATGGAAGAGGACTAACGGTGACGCCATCGGACGCCGACATCGGCGTCACCGGAGTGAAGGGGTTAAGCCTCTCCCTCCCTCCCCAGTCTTACTTACTCCCTCCCTTCCTTTCTCTCACCCTACTCTATTCTCTCCCTTCCTCCCCAACTTCATTATTGACCCTCTCTCTCCCTCCCTCCCTCCCTCCCCAGTCTTGCTTACTCCCTCCCTCTCTTTCTCTCACCTTTGTCTACTCTCTCCCTCACTCCCTTCCTCCCGAACCTCATTATTAACCCTTTCCCTCCCTCCCTTCCTTCCCAGCCTTGCCTACTCCAGCCTCAGCGAGCACCACCGGGCCAAGGAGTGCTACCAGAAGGCCCTGGAGCTGGAGCCAGAAAATGACAGTTACCGCAGCAACCTGGCCATCGCCGAGGAGAAGCTGCAGGCCGAGCCACAGCAGCAGCAGCAGCAGCCTGGGAACGCATTTGGGGGCTTCGGTAGGTTGGGGCGCTGCAAAGGTCTGAGGCATTGGTTAGAATTGTGGGGAATAGGTTAGGTTAGGTGCAGATCTCTTTATCATCCTTCCTTCTCCATTCCCTTCTGAGACATTGGTTCTTACTGTGGGATTAGGTTAGGTTAGGTGCAGCACTCTTTGCCATGTTTAAGTTAGGTTAGGTGCAGCACTCTTTATCATCCTTCCTTCTCCATTCCCTTCTGAGACATTGGTTCTTACTGGGGGATTAGGTTAGGTTAGGTGCAGCTCTCTTTATCATCTTCCCTTCTCCATTCCCTTCTGAGACATTGGTTCTTACTGGGGGGAATAGGTTAGGTTAGGTGCTGCTCTCTTTATCATCCTTCCTTCTCCATTCCCTTCTGAGACATTGGTTCTTACTGGGGGATTAGGTTAGGTTAGGTGCAGCACTCTTTATCATCCTTCCTTCTCCATTCCCTTCTGAGACATTGGTTCTTACTGGGGGATTAGGTTGGGTTAGGTGCAGCTCTCTTTATCATCCTTCCTTCTCCATTCCCTTCTGAGACATTGGTTCTTACTGGGGGATTAGGTTGGGTTAGGTGCAGCTCTCTTTATCATCCTTCCTTCTCCATTCCCTTCTGAGACATTGGTTCTTACTGGTGGAATAGGTTAGGTTAGGTGCAGCACTCTTTATCATCCTTCCTTCTCCATTCCCTTCTGAGACATTGGTTCTTACTGGTGGAATAGGTTAGGTTAGGTGCAGCTCTCTTTATCATTCCTTCCTTCTCCATTCCCTTCTGAGACTTTGGTTCTTACTGGGGGATTAGGTTAAGTTAGGTGCAGCACTCTTTATCATCCTTCCTTCTCCATTCCCTTCTGAGACTTTGGTTCTTACTGGGGGTTTAGGTTAGGTTAGGTGCAGCTCTCTTTATCATCCTTCCTTCTCCATTCCCTTCTGAGACATTGGTTCTTACTGGGGGTTTAGGTTGGGTTAGGTGCAGCTCTCTTTATCATCCTTCCTTCTCCATTCCCTTCTGAGACATTGGTTCTTACTGGGGGAATAGGTTAGGTTAGGTGCTGCTCTCTTTATCATCCTTCCTTCTCCATTCCCTTCTGAGACATTGGTTCTTACTGGGGGAATAGGTTAGGTTAGGTGCAGCTCTCTTTATCATCCTTCCTTCTCCATTCCCTTCTGAGACATTGGTTCTTACTGGGGGAATAGGTTAGGTTAGGTGCTGCTCTCTTTATCATCCTTCCTTCTCCACTCCCTTCTGAGACATTGGTTCTTACTGGGGGTTAGGTTAGGTTAGGTGCAGCTCTCTTTGCCATGTTTAAGTTAGGTTAGGTGCACTTCTTTTTATCATCCTTCTTTCTCCTCTCCCATCTGAGGCGTTGGTTCTTATCGGGGGAAATAGGTTAGGTTAGGTTAGGTGCAGCTTTCTTTTATCATTATTTAGGTTAGGTTATGGGCAGTGCTTTTTATCATTTTCCCTTCTTTTCCTTCCCCCTTTCCCTTCTGATGTGTTGATTCTGAGTAGGTGATTTTTTTTTTTTTTTTTTTTTTTTTTCTCTCCAGCAGGGAAGGTTAGGTAAGTTATAATGTGGCATATTTAGGTTAGGTGCACTTCTCTTTATTTTCTTCCTTTCTTTCCCTTTTACTTTCCCTTATGATACGTTGGTTCTGAGTGGGTGGAATGTTTTTTTCTTTCAACAAGGAAGGTTAAGTAAGGTACAATTTGACATGAGGGAAATGAAAGGTAGGGAAGTAATGTGTTTGTTTCAGGCTGATATGTTGGTTCTTATTCCTTATTTTGTTCTTATTTGGTTAGGCTCACTAAGGTCATAACATAGAGAAGGGAGGCCTAAGTAAACAAAGGTAGTGTGTCTGTATCAACCCATAAACTCACTGGTAAAGGAAGGGGAGAGCAGGAATGGGTTTGTTTGGACTAGTGTTGGTTTAGGTTAAATAAGGTGTAGTTTGTCTTGGGAGGGAAGGGAATTAAAGGGATTGTTTGGAATGAATTGTTCCTCATTTGGTCAGGTCAGGCAAGGTGTAGTTTGTCTTGGGAGGGAAGGGAAGTAATGGGGTTGTTTGGAATGAATTGTTGTTCCTCATTTGGTCAGGTCAGGCAAGGTGTAGTTTGTCTTGGGAGGGAAGAGAAGTAATGGGATTGTTTGGACTGAATTGTTCCTCATTTGGTCAGGTCAGGCAAGGTGTAGTTTGTCTTGGGAGGGAAGGGAAGTAATGGGGTTGTTTGGAATGAATTGTTGTTCCTCATTTGGTCAGGTCAGGCAAGGTGTAGTTTGTCTTGGGAGGGAAGAGAAGTAATGGGATTGTTTGGACTGAATTGTTCCTCATTTGGTCAGGTCAGGCAAGGTGTAGTTTGTCTTGGGAGGGAAGGGAAGTAATGGGATTGTTTGGACTGAATTGTTGTTCCTCATTTGGTCAGGTCAGGCAAGGTGTAGTTTGTCTTGGGAGGGAAGGGAAGTAATGGGATTGTTTGGACTGAATTGTTGTTCCTCATTTGGTCAGGTCAGGCAAGGTGTAGTTTGTCTTGGGAGGGAAGCGAAGTAATGGGATTGTTTGGGCTGAATTGTTCCTCATTTGGTCAGGTCAGGCAAGGTGTAGTTTGTCTTGGGAGGGAAGGGAAGTAATGGGGTTGTTTGGACTGAATTGTTCCTCATTTGGTCAGGTCAGGCAAGGTGTAGTTTGTCTTGGGAGGGAAGGGAAGTAATGGGATTGTTTGGACTGAATTGTTCCTCATTTGGTCAGGTCAGGCAAGGTGTAGTTTGTCTTGGGAGGGAAGAGAAGTAATGGGGTTGTTTGGAATGAATTGTTGTTCCTCATTTGGTCAGGTCAGGCAAGGTGTAGTTTGTCTTGGGAGGGAAGGGAAGTAATGGGATTGTTTGGGCTGAATTGTTCCTCATTTGGTCAGGTCAGGCAAGGTGTAGTTTGTCTTGGGAGGGAAGGGAAGTAATGGGATTGTTTGGACTGAAATGTTCCTCATTTGGTCAGGTCAGGCAAGGTGTAGTTTGTCTTGGGAGGGAAGGGAATTAATGGGATTGTTTGGACTGAATTGTTTCTCATTTGGTCAGGTCAGGCAAGGTGTAGTTTGTCTTGGGAAGGAAGGGAAGTAATGGGTTTATTAAAAGTGTTGGTTCTTATTTGGCTTGGCAAGATTGACCTCTCTTTTGGCTATTCTTTACTATTGTCTGTTATGGGAGTGGTGAGTTGCGGGCTTTTATTTTGATTTTTTTCACTCTTTTTGTTGCCTTCGAGCCGTCTCCTTTGTTGTAAAAAAAAAAAAAAAAAAAAAAAAGATATACGGTAATTTAACAAGAGAGATGGGAAACAAAAAAAGGCAAAGGTAATGTGTCTATGGTAGTGTCTATATAAACCCAAACTCACTCACCCATTCACCCGTTCACCCACACAGGTCCCGGCGGCTTACCCTTCGGCCTGGGGGGTCTCGGGAACCTAGCGGGGGCGGGAGGACCTGACCTGGGCAACATACTGGGCAACCCGGCACTCATGAACATGGCCACCCAGCTCATGGCAGACCCCAACATGCAGAATATGTGAGTAGGGGAGGAGGAGGAGGTGAAGGAAGAGGAGGAGGAGGAGGAGAAAGAGGAGGAAGAAGTGGAATAAAAAGATGAGGAGAAGGTGGAGGAAGAAGTGGAATAAAAAGATGAGGAGAAGGAGGAGGAAGAAGTGGAATAAAAAGATGAGGAGAAGGTGGAGGAAGAAGTGGAATAAAAAGATGAGGAGAAGGTGGAGGAAGAAGTGGAATAAAAAGATGAGGAGAAGGTGGAGGAAGAAGTGGAATAAAAAGATGAGGAGAAGGTGGAGGAAGAAGTGGAATAAAAAGATGAGGAGAAGGTGGAGGAAGAAGTGGAATAAAAAAATGTGGAGGAGGAGGAAGAAGTGGAATAAAAAGATGAGGAGAAGGTGGAGGAAGAAGTGGAATAAAAAGATGAGGAGAAGGTGGAGGAAGAAGTGGAATAAAAAGATGAGGAGGAGAAAATGACAGAGGGGAAAGAGATGAGGAGGAGGAAGAAGACAATGAGAGGAGGAGGAGGAGGTTTAAGTCACAAATTCTACATCATACACAAGAGAAAAAGAGGAAGTGGAGGAGGAAGAGTAGGAAGAAGACAAGGAGGAGGAGGAGTAGAAGAGAATGAAGAAGAAACAGAGAAAAAAGAAAATAGGAATAGAGAAGCATGAAGAGGAGATTGAGGAAGAGGAGAGTAAACAGAATATAGGAGAAGAGTAAAGGAGAGAAGCAAAAAAAAGATAAAAAAAAAAACAGTGCCTCACCAACCCCCTTCTGCCCCTTCTACAGGCTAAGCAACTTCATGGGCGTCATGGCTGGCGGTGGCGGCCCTGGCGGTGGCGTGCCCGGTGTGCCCCCTCCTAACGTGGCACCTCCACCCCCTCCACCCCCAGTCGCCCCACCCGTCCCACCCCCGGGTGGCCCTGGGGGTCCCGGGGGCATGGAGGCCTTGCTCAATGTGTAAGTATAGGGAGCGAGAGAGAGAGAGAGAGAGAGAGAGAGAGGATGGTATAATCTTTCTCTTTCCTGTAATTTCTTTTGAGAGACAGAGAGAGAGAGAGAGAGAGAGAGGGGGGGGGGGGGAGGATGGTATAACCTTTCCCTTTCCTGTAATTTCTTTTGAGAGAGAGAGAGAGAGAGAGAGAGGAAGCTATAATCTTTTGCTTCTCCGTAATTTCTTTTGAGAGAGAGAGGGAGTGAATGTTGTTATCTTTCCCTTCCTGTAACTTCTTTCTACCTCCATTTATTGACAAGATATCGCCATTATTTATTTCTCTCTATTTCCCCGTTAATCTCCTCTCCTATTTCCCTCCATCTCCCCTTTAGTTCTTGTTCTGTCTTCCTTCCTCCTCTAATCCCATCTCTGCACATCCTTTCCCTTTCTCTCTTCATCTGTTTCTCTATCTCTTCAGTTCTTTCTCTCCATTTCCTCTTTTATATCCCTCCATCTGCCCTTTTATTCCTTGTTCTATCTTCCTTCTTCTATTCCCATCTCCACATATCTTTCCCCATAAAATATCTCTCTCCATCTGTTTCTCTATCTCTTCATTTATTTCTCTGTATCTCCCCTTTAATCTCCTCTTTTATTTCTTGTTCTATCTCCCTTCTTCTTCTATTCCCATCTCTGCACACCATTCCCCATAAAATATCTCTCTTCATTTCTCTTCATCAGCTTTCATATATTTCTCTCCATTTCCTCTTTTATATTCCTCTATCTCCCCTTTTATTTCTTGTTCTATCTCCCTTCCTCTTCTATTTCCATCTACTCACATCCTGTCCCATAAAACATCTCTCTTCATCTCCCGTCATATCTCCATCTCCGCAGTGGCCGCCAGCTTGCCGAACAGATGCAGTCCCAACACCCGGAACTTGTGGAGCAGATCCGTCAGCAGATGAACAGAGGAGGAGGAGCAGGAGGTGGAGGCGGAGGAGGAGGAGGGGATCAGGGGGGTGAGGGAGGCAACCAGGATCCCCCCCCTCAAACCTAGCTCCCCATTAGACACCGCTATTGGTATGTGTGTTGGTTAGTGTGTGTGTGTGTTTGTGTACAGTGTAGATTTGACGTTTTTTTCTGAACTTACTGAAATTAACCTTTGAGACAGTGTTATTTCTTATGTGTGTGTGGAGACTCCTTTCCTTAACCCGGTAGCAGCGACAGGGCAGATTTGTGGCTTTCCCGTGTAGCAGCAACGGGCCAGATTTGTGCCATGATATAAACCCTTTAAAGTAGATGATGCATAAGCTGATCACAAATGCATTGATATATATAATAAAATGGTTTCCGTGAGTGATGATTTTTTCTCATTATTCTCGCTTAGAGGGGCCTTTAAGAAACATGATCCCCGCAGCTACCGGGTTAACTCTCCTTTCTCCCTCTTTTTAGATTCAACATACCTTTTTTGAACTCATTAAAATTAATCTGAGACACTATTTCTAAACATGTGTGGAGACCCCTTTCCTTAACTCTCCTTTCTCCCTCTTTTTAGATTCAACATACCTTTTTTGAACTCACTAAAATTAATCTGAGACACTATTTCTAAATGTGTGTGTGGAGACCCCTTTCCCTAACTCTCCTCTCTCTCTCTGTAGATTTGACCTTTTCTGAACTCATTAAACTTAACCTTTGACACATAACTGCTTCTCTATTCCTATTTTCTCTGTTTCTTCTTCATTCTCTTCTACTCCTCCTCATTCTGTTTCCTCTCCTCCTCCTTGTCTTTCTCCTTCTTTCCATTATATCACCACTTCTTATTTCACACCATCTCCCCTTTTATTTCTTGTTCTATCTCCCTTCTTCAATTTCCATCCCCACGCATCCTTTCCTGAAAACAACAAGTATCCCATTTCTAAACGTGTGTGTGAGATCCCTTTCCCTAACTCTCCTTTCTCTTTTTTTTTAGATTCGAGTTTATCTTTTCTGAACTCACTAAAATCAATCCCTGAGACACTATTTCTAAAGTCAGTACTCAGTCACCCATTTGACCTCATGGAGAATGGATGCATATTCTCTTGCTGAGTAACAAAAACCCCATACAAATCAGTGTTAAACTGGGGTGGCGATTCATGATGCGCATGAATCGGAATGGCCACGCGACGCGACCACACTTTCACGGAAACTTCGCTTCATGTGTTTCTCTCTTTTTTAGGTTTGAGTTTATCTTTTCTGAACTCACTAAAATCAATCCCTGAGACACTATTTCTAAACATGTATGTGAGATCCCTTTCCCTAACTCTCCTTCTCTCTCTTTTTTAGGTTCGACTTTATCTTTTCTGAACTCACTAAAATCAATCCCTGAGACACTATTTCTAAACATGTATGTGAGATCCCTTTCCCTAACTCTCCTTCTCTCTCTTTTTTAGGTTTGAGTTTATCTTTTCTGAACTCACTTTAATCAATCCCCTGACTTTTTTTTCACGTGTGAGATCCCTTTCCCTAACTCTCCTTCTCTCTCTTTTTTAGGTTTGACTTTATCTTTTCTGAACTCACTAAAATCAATCCCTGAGACACTTTTTCTAAACATGTGTGTGAGATCCCTTTCCCTAACTCTTCTCTCTCTTTTTTAGGTTCGAGTTTATCTTTTCTGAACTCACTAAAATCAATCCCTGAATCACTATTTCTAAACATGTGTGTGAGATCCCTTTCCCTAACTCTCCTTCTCTCTCTTTTTTAGGTTCGACTTTATCTTTTCTGAACTCACTAAAACCAATCCCTGAGACACTTTTTCTAAATGTGTATGTGAGATCCCTTTCCCTAACTCTCCTTTCTCTTTTTTTTAGATTCGACGTAGTTTTGTACGCATCGTCACGACCGACACGGGGAAAGAAAGGAAATTGATATAACGTTAGTGCTGTCCCCTCCTCGCCCCTCCCTTACCCTCGCCACCACCACCACCACCTCCACCACCATTGTATTCACTAATGTTGTTATGAACCGAGACTCCCCGCAGTTGATATCACAGGCAATTATCGTTTTTCCTCCCATCTCTGCTAGTAAGGAGGTTTCGGCCACCCACAATACCTTATGTTAGTTTACAACACGGCTTTTGTATTCTTCCGTGGCTTGTGTATTCTTTCGTCTCTTGTGCCGTTCCTCCTCCTGCTGCTGCCGTTGCTATCATCTCCGCCTGTTAAGTGATCATGAGGTTTATATCACGTGTTAAGAGTCATAAGGAGGCATTCCGAGGGGTCATCATAAGGTGTAGGTCCATATTCTTAAACATATTAGGCTCTCATTACGACTATACTCTACGGCCATGGTGAAATTTAACTGGGTTTTCATAGGAGACTTTTCCGTTCATGGTGAAGAAGTCTGGTAAAATTATCACTCAAACCGCAAAACAATTCATTTAAATCCCAGAAACTTTTACGAGAGGCTTTTCAAATGGGTGAACCGAGGCGCCGATACGCTCAAGAATATGAACCTCAGAGTTACTTTCATCGCAAGCGTCATCTCGAGGGGACATCTTCCATTCTCGACCTTCATATAGAGTAGTAGTTAAGGCACATAGGAGTGTAGATAGAGAGTTATGAGTCTAGATTTTATCCTCACTAACCTGGCAAGTAAATAAGCCTTCCCCATCCTTCCTTTCCTGTTTGGTATTTGTCATTGGTTATCCCACAAGGAAGCTCGCCCTTCCCCGCCAGCCACACCCCTACAAGCCAAGCTGCAATAGAGAGTTACGAGTCTACTTTATCCTCGCTAACCTGGCAAGCAAATAAGCCTTTCCCATCCTTCCTTTCCTGTGTTGGTATTTGTCATTGGTTAACCCACAAGCAAGTTCGCCCTTCCCTGCCAGCCACACCCCTACAAGCCAAGCTGCAATAGAGAGTTATGAGTCTACTTTATCCTCGCTAACCTGGCAAGCAAATAGCCTCTCCCATCCCTTCTTTTGTTTGGTGTCTGTCATTGGCTGGTCCTCAAGCAAGCCATGCCCCTTCCTGCCAGCCACACCCCTACAAGCCAGGCTGCAATAGAGTTCTGAGTCCTATACTTTTTCCTAACTAATCTGGCAAGCAAATAGCCCTTCCCATTCCTTCTTTTGTTTGGTGTCTGTCATTGGCTGGTCCTCAAGCAAGCCACGCCCCTTCATGCCAGCCACACCCCTACAAGCGAGGCTGCAATAGAGTTCCGAGTCCTATACTTTATCCTAACTAACCTGGCAAGCAAATAGCCTTTCCCATCCCTTCCTTTTCTGTTTGGTGTCTGTCATTGGTTAACCCACAAGTAAGCCACGCCCCTACAAGCCAGGCTGCGTTCAAACAGGTGGTGCTGGGCTGTCTTATGCAAGGCTTTCTCTCAGAGCCCAAGCCAAGAGTCATTTCCAGGCCCTTGTGACAGTTGTTAGAGAATGTTTTGTCTCGCTTTTTAAGTGTGTAAGGAAATCATGTTCTAAACTACTACTACTACTACTACTTCTTGCAAGAGTTTATCCTTTTTGAGTACCATTGTAAAAACTTGGTTGGAAATAGACGTGAAACAACTCAATCCTTCATTTGTATCCCAGCATCAACGTTCCAATAGTAATAATGATAATAAGGTAATAATGAGGAGTTAGGCAGATGAAGATTCAGGTGGCTCAGTGGGATTGGTGCTTGATTTGCGGCTAAGAGGCTGTGAGTTCAATCCCAGCCCACAGCAGCTTCTTGGTGAGCCTTTCTTCATTTATCTTGTTATATTTTTGCCCTTGAGGTGCTTCCTTTACTGTAAAAAAGAGAGGTAGCATTCCTTTGTAACCCTAACAGCTATCCATGATCTTTGTAGTCTAGCTCAAGGGAGTATCCTGTGACTTAAGAACAGGAAGACATGAACAATGAAGGGAAGAGATGAGTGATGATGTAGACAAGGAATAAGAAATGTAAGAGATGAGGAATGAGGAGGAGGAAAAAGAATGATGATGATGAAGAAAGAGATGAGGTACAAGGCAGAGAAATGAGAGGAAAAAAGAGATGAGGGATTAGGAGGAGGTATGATTAACATGGAGAGGAGGAAGAGATGAGGTACAAGGCAGAGAAATGAGAGGAAAAAAAAGAGATGAGGGATTAGGAGGAGGTATGATTAACATGGAGAGGAGGAAGAGATGAGGTACAAGGCAGAGAAATGAGAAGAAAAAAGAGATGAGGGATTAGGAGGAGGTATGATTAACATGGAGAGGAGGAAGAGATGAGGTACAAGGAGGAGGAGTGATGGAGAGGTATAAGGAAAAAAAAAAGGGGATGAGCAACGAATAGGAGGAGGAAGGATGCTGGAGTTGAAGAGAGAAGGAGGGAGAGGAGATGAGTGGAAAACGGAACAAATAGGATGAGTAGGAAAATGGAGGAGGAGGAGAAAGAGAGGGAGGAAAAGGAGAGTAAAATCATGGAATAGGAGGAGGAGACTAAAATCAAGGAGGAGAAAGAGCGTAAGAACAATGAATAGGAGGAGGAAGAAGAAGAGATAAGGAACGAGTAAGAGGAGGAGGAAGTAAGTATAAGGAATAGGAGGAGGAGGAGAGCAGGATCAAGGAGAAAGAGCATAGAAACTAGGAGGAGGAAGACATATATTTTAAAGTTCAAGAAATAGGAGGAGGAAGGCTAAGAAACGAGTAGGAGGAGGAGGAAGAGAGCAGGAGGAAGGAGGAGGAAGAGCGTAGAAACAAGGAATAGGAGCAGGAGGAGGAAGAGATAGGGAACGAGTAAGAAGAGAAGAAAGTAGAAATAGGAGGAGGAAGGCTAAGAAACGAGTAGGAGGAGGAGGAAGGCTAAGAAGCAAGTAGGAGGAGGAGGAAGGCTAAGAAGCAAGTAGGAGGAGGAGGAAGAGCGTAGAAACAAGGAATAGGAGGAAGCGGAACAACACACAAGAAGCGATTAAGAGAAAAAGGAAAAGGAGGCATCATAAAAGAGGGCATCAGCGGCCGGCGGCATCCCTTCCCCGCCTTTGTTTACACTCTCAGCTGATTGTCATGATCAGCTGAGAGTCTGAGCCATCAAAATTCCCTTGTCACCAATACCCCGACAACAATTCCACATTAACAAAAGACAAACTAACATCACTTTAACATTTATTATGCACTCTCAAAAGCCGGTGCACCATAGAGATTAACTTGACCCTGAGGATGAAGTGGAGAGCCCAGCGTTACCAATTCTCACAATCATAACATTGCCTCCATCACTTTTAGGCCTAAAAAAACTAACCTAGCCACACCATTAACACTAGCCAGTCAAAGTTTGCGTCTAAACCGTAAACTATCGATCTTTCTTTATAGACTTGTGGGTCAGAAAACGAATAATACGATGTGCTAAGTTGACGAGAGGCTGGTAACGTTGGAGTGGATATCGCCTGCAGCGTGATCATATATACGATAATTATTGTATAAACGGTAATTTGGTAGCTGATACGATACGCGGTAACACCCAAATAAAATACGATGATTTCTTGGCGGCATTAAAACAAATAATTGACAGTTAAGATTGGTTAAACGCGCTCGTATCTCGCTTCCCACCTTGTAAAGTACTCCTGTGTTATCATAATATGTCTTCTAGTGACCTTCAAACCTCTCAGAAGACCTTAGAAAAAAGCGGTAAGGTTAAAAAAGTGCGAAAATAGCCATGAATTAACTGCACTGACATGTTCGTCGACAATTTTGACCCAAATTGACTGTACGATGTTACCGTCAATCTCGCCAGGTATTATCGTACTCAGCATCGTATTTTCCTGCCTCTGACCCATAACCATTGCAAAAAAAGCACCAAAAATTAAACATTTCAACGATGACTATAAATTAATCTAGTTATTGGGTTAGAGGAGACAGTTTTTTGGGTCGGAAATCGGCAAATATAGGAGGCTGAACGATCGACAATCTGGCAGCGTTGGTCACTCAGTCTCTTCTGTTTACTGATTTACAATACAAAAACTGTCTCCTGGGCCCCAATAACGAGATGTATTTACAACTATCGTTAAAACCGTTAATCTGTGATGTTTTTGGCAATAATTAATCGTCACAAACCGGTAAATTCGGTGCGTGCGACAATCTGGCAAGGGTGATCTGGTAACAAAGGTGACAGGTCGTCGTACTCAGCCTCTTCTATTTACCTATTTCCGCCGCAAAACTCTCTCTCTTATAGTTATCGTTATAATCATTCATCCCTGCAATAGTTAAGCGTCAGAAACCGGTAAATACGCTGCCCTGACACCGACAAAAAAATGGTACAAAGGTGACAGATCGTCGTACTCAGCCTCCCCACTTTACCGATTTCCGCCACAAAAACTCTCTCATTTATAGTCATCGTCACAAATGATAATTCCTGGTGTTCTCGGCAATAACTAAGCGTCACAAACCGGTCAACAGGCTACGTACGACAATGTGGCAAGGGTGATCTGGCAGCTGGTCGCCATTTCCAGTTGAGTATTGAGTGCCGTGCAGGAAGGAGGAGGAGGGCCGCGTCTCCGTTGTATGGCCTAAGGAAGCCGTCGCAGTGGTTTAACGTTACTCTATTAGCTACACAATGGCGGGACAGTCAATTAACGACAGACTCACGGCGGCGAGGTACAGTCTAGCCGGCCAGGGCCTCGCCAAGTCCGTGTGTAAGGCCACCACCGAGGAAGTCATCGGGCCAAAAAAGAAACACTTGGACTGTACGTATTGCCCTGGCTGTGTACGTGTAGGGGTGTGTACGTGTACGTGGGAGCAGGTGTGGGGGAGGGATGTGTGGGGCAGGTGTGTTTGTGTGTACGTGTGTGTGTGTGTGTGTGTGTGTACCGGGTGAGGAAGGGTGTGTGTGTGTGTGTGTGTGTGTGTGTGTGTGTGTGTGTGTACGTGGGAGCAGGTGGGGGGGAGGGATGTGTGGGGCAGGTGTGTGTGTGTGTGTGTGTGTGTGTGTGTGTGTGTGTATACCGGGTGAGGAAGGGTGTGTGTGTGTGTGTGTGTGTGTGTGTGTGTGTGTGTGTGTGTACCGGGTGAGGAAGGATGAGTGTGTGTGTACCGGGTGAGGAAGGATGTGTGTGTGTGTGTGTGTGTGTGTGTACTTATGATGATTGGAAAAGTCACTTAGTTGGTTAGTTGATAGATTAGTCAAATGTTTGGTAGACAGGTTCATAAATTGATTTCTAGGTTCATAGTTTTATGGCTAAGTTAATAGATGGATTGACAGGTTAATAGGTTGACAGTGAAGATATTTTGGCACTAGACCAATACTTCCTAAACTGGGGGCACACCACCCTAGGGCACTGGTAATTCCCAGGGGGGGGGGACAATCCTTGGGGGAGATGTTGAAATATTCACTATCAACAAAAGTGTGGGCTGCTATGGCCAGGGGGGCGTGGAGGGAAAGACCCATTCCTGAGGGGCGTGGAGCTAAAAGTTTAAGGACTGCTGCACCAGATAGTATAACAATAATGGGAGCACGCATCCGAGTTGGAGATAAAGCTAATATGAACGGTTCTTAACTACTGTATGTTTTAAAGAGATGGTGGGTTATTGAAAGGTCGACAGGGAGGATGTTTTGACACTAGACAGTAGAACAAGAAAGGGAACAGGCATTCAAGTTTGAAATAAAGATACATCTAAACAGGGCTTTTCTATGCTCTTTAAGAATTGATAGGTTATTGAAAGGTCGACAGGGAGGATGTTTTGACACTAGATAGTAGAAACAGAAAGGGAACACACATTCAAGTTTGAAATAAAGCCAAATGTAAACAAGGCTTTTCTATGCTCCTAAGAATTGATGGGTTATTTAAAGGTCCACAGGGAGGATGTTTTGATGCTAGACAGTTGAGAAAAAGGGGACACGAGTTTAAGTTGAAAAGAAAGGTGAATATTTAAATAACATCAAAAATTCAGCTTCCCAGATATAACTTAACAAATGGAAGTGTTGAAGTACAGTATAGATCATTTAGTAATCTACACACACACACTCACAATCAAACACACGCTCCTTCCAAAATTTAATTATGTTTTTATGTCATAAGGTCAGGAAATTCCCATATACAGTGCTGATAAACTACAGGACATAACCAGTTTCCTTCCGTCACGTTGAAAGCATCGTGACTGATAATGACAGACGAGAGAATGAATCAAAACACAACTTACCTATGCTTCACTCTGGAAATTAATTAAGGACTGAAGTGGATGTGAATGGATAATATAAATAGATCAGTCCGTCGCATTCATTTGAGTTAGCTTGACTATCCCATTGAAAGAGTTTAAACTGATAAGGACAAATGAGAGAAAGAACCAAAACACAACTTAATCATGCATTCCACCTTAAATTAACTTCTCCTGGCCTCTCGTTCTTATTTCTTTTGTCGGAGCAGCATCTAGCAGGCTCTTTTTGTGGCTGTTTTTGTTTTTTGCCCTTGAGCTGCCTCCCTTGCTGCAAAAAAGAATAATGATAATAATAATAGAAATGAATAATATAGATACACCAGTCTGTCATATGCATTTCAGTTCGGTAAAGTTCGAAGGGATTGCTTTCATAACGGCCCCAGTTTGAAACATACCCTAACTTATTTTTGCATCACTCTGGAAATGGATGAGAAGTGAAATGGATGTGGGTGAATAATATAGATACACCAGTCTGCCATAATCATTTCATTTCAGTAAAGTTCGGAGGGATTGCTTTCATAACGGCCTCAATTTGAAACATAGCTAACTTATTTTTGCATTGCTCTGGAAATGGATGAGAAGTGAAATGGATGTGGGTAATAATATAGATATGTACATCAGTTCAATAATGTTCAGAGTGATTGCCTTCGTAACGGCCCCTAATCGAAACATAACCAATTTTTGCACCACTCTTGAAATGGATGAGAAGTGAAATGGGCGTGGGTGAATAACATAAATACGTACATCAATACATACATAAATACATTCAGTTCAGTATTGGGTGGAGGGATTGCCTTCGTAACGGAACATAATAAAAACACAACTTATTTTTGCGCCTGTTTCTTATACAGATAAATAAAAATAGATGCGGATGAATAATAAAGATACATCAGTCTGTCATTGTTAGTACGTATTGTTGGTTGCTATTCTCCGTACAAGAAAATAGGGTAGAATTCTAGTGTTTGCCCATACTCCCCCCTCCCCCCCATACAAGCCTGGGGACCTGGTGGGAACATGGGGTTTCGGGTGGGGGACACAAAATCTGTCGCAATCGCATATTTTTTTAGGTGGGGGGGGGGGGGATAAAAACTCCCTAATCTAGGGATTTTTCATCCCACCACCACTAAAAATGAGCGTTTGCAATGAATTTAGTGTTTCCCATACGGTAACCATGCACTCACTGGATCCCCAAGCTTGTTTTGGGAGAGAAGCGTAGTGAACCTACCAAACGAGGCTCACCTCACCATCTGGCGTGGCGCCGGAGGCCATCTGCGCTCACATAAACCGCCTACACCACACTCATGCCCTCTCTCTCTTGTAGGTTCTCACCTCATCGCAAGGTTTCTGTCCTCCAAGTAGAGTCCGTGGCACCAAACACAGTGTATCTTCATTGTTTATCACTGACACAAGCAAAACCACCGGCTAGCCTTGATCCGTCCAACGCCGCGCCTTAAACAGTACTGCGGGTTCTAGAGCAAGCGAATGCTCTTGAACCTCCTGCCCGAGCTGTTCGAACACGTGAATCCTTACTGACCGCATGTTGAATCTGCTTCACGGGTTCGTATTCCCAGTATACAAGGTGATTGTGGATATTGACTCCACGCCTCCATATATCATATATAGAGTTAAAAAAACAAAATACATGTCCCTCAACCATAATATGAAGGCGGAAGTACTTAAAAGTAAAGAAGAAGACGAATTAATCCCCTTCCCCCAACGGGAGGTCGGGGTATTTGGGTGGGGGAGCATATTTAAACTACTCCAACTGAACTTTACGACCTGCTAACGGGGGGGCTTTGCCCCCCCCCTGGACCCCCCCCTCTTAAAGTACCCCAACCGAACTTCACGACCTAACAGCTAACTGAGGGACATTGAACACAAGTAACCTGCGTTCGAACCTGCTTCACGTGTTCGTACGTGATACCAAACCTGCTTCACACGTTCGTACGTGATACCAAACCTGCTTCACACGTTCGTACGTGCTACCAGTAAGTGAATACATATATAGTCGTATATGACGGTTGCAAGATTCCTATGACGTAAATTACTTACCGTTTATAGATGCTTCATTATGACCATAATACTGTAGCGGGGGGCTTCGCCCCCCCCCCCTTGGTATGGAGAGTGAGTGACATTGCGTGATTTCCGTACTACGTTGTAAAAAAAAACCGGAATATATGAAATTTCCCTACATCTAAGTAATTGTAAGGAATTTCCCTACATCTAGGGTATTTTTCAACCCCCCATAGCTCAAAAACTAAGCATTTGCGACGCATTTTATGTTTACCACCGCATTCCCCAAAGTCTCAATGGCCCCCTACCCAATTTTGGTTGCAAGGGGTGAGTATGGGCAAGCACTAGAATAATACCGAAAATAGTTATAATGACACCCTTATAATATCATGATGTATATAAGAATAATTAGTATTAATGTTTTTTGTACTTAAGAAACTGGGTTATCAGTGTTCTTGCCATTATACTTTGTTATTATTTTCCTATTCATGGAGGATGCTAGGAAGTCAGCATCATTATCAGTACATCACAAGCTTCCTGTGAACCACTTTGACGGGTCAGCAGCTAGTGCAGCCAACGCCATGAGTACCACCATTAGCTGAAGTGTACGGCTCATGTCTGGTCAAGAAGTAATGAGAAATGAAGTAGTCTGAAATTAATGAAGGGGAAAACAGTAAGAAGTAAAAAGCAAATGTCTGCTGAAAACTAATGAGAAATGATACTGAATTTAATGAAGAAAAAACAAAAGTGTTATCTCTGTTAGTAGAAGTATATTGCAACCTTCCTATGAATCACTTTGACGGTTTAATGGCTAGTGCACCCAACATCGCAAGTATATACCTCCGTTAGTAAAAGTAAATGGCTCGTGTCTGCTGGAAAGTTATTAGGTGATGAAGGCGAAAACAGTAAGATCACTCTGTTAGTAGAAGTATATGGCAAAAGTCTGCTGTAAAGTAATGAGAAATGGAGTGTGTTGAAGTTAACAAAAACAAAAACAAAAAAAAATATGCCTTTTAGTAGAAGTATATAGCACAAGTCTGCTAAAAAGTACCTAATGAGAAATGAAACAGTTTAAATTTATAGTATAGGTGAAAACAAAAAGATTATACCCATTAGTAGGAGCATGGCACAACAAATCAACCCAAACACACACACACA
>NC_066515.1:16670280-16745280 GCF_024679095.1 Eriocheir sinensis | reverse complement strand
AATCTCTCGTTACTCCAGTCACATAATTTCTCTCTCTCTCTCTCTCTCTCTCTCTCTCTCTCTCTCTCTCTCTCTCTCTCTCTCTCTCTCTCTCTCTCTCTCTCTCTCTCTCTCTCTCTCTCTCTCTCTCTCTCTCTCTCTCTCTCTCTCTCTCTCTCTCTCTCTCTCTCTCTCTCTCTCTCTTCACCTCCCAGTACTGTCAATCATAATATAAGTTTTGAATGGATCCAAGGCCACTCCTACAACTATACCCGCTCTCTCTCTCTCTCTCTCTCTCTCTCTCTCTCTCTCTCTCTCTCTCTCTCTCTCTCTCTCTCTCTCTCACACATTCAGTACTGCCAATATAAAGCAGTTTAGTCTCCCCGCCATGCGAAGGACATTGCCAAGTTAGGTGTGCAACATAGGGCAGAGATCTCCCTTATACAACAAACTTGACGTCATACTCTTAATTTCTTAAACCTTTCGTTGCCCAAACACACGTATTTGACAAGGCTATGGTAGGAGTTTTGGGCATTTCCAGGGGTAGTTTTATGACCCTGGTGGTGGTTTGACCCTTCTTCTGTACCGTGAACCTAAGAAAACACCCACTAGAACCTGACTGATCCCCTTTTTGACCTTTGGAAATAGTTGATGTGAGGGGTGGAAGCGTCTGATGGCTCAAACTTCGGCGCCCAGACACACGTATTTGACAAGGCTTTGGTATGAGTTGTGGGCGTTTCCAATGGTAGTTTTATGACCCTGGTGGTGGTTTGACCCTTCTTCTGTACCGTGAGGGGGCTTCGTGGTGCAGTGGTTAGCACACTCGGCTCAACCGAGAGAGCACGGGTTCGATTCCCGGGCGGAGTGGAAAAATTTGGGCGGCTTTTCCGATACCCTACGCCCCTGTCCACCCAGCAGTGAATGGGTGCCAGGTATTAATCGGGGGTTGTGTCCCGTCTCCTGGGGTCTGTTCCCTTCTCCTATAATTCCTTCCCCTCCTGACTCTCTCCGGCATATGACCACAGATGCTGCGCCGACTAAACGAAACTTTCCAACTTTCTGTGCCGTGAACTTAAAAAAAACACTCATAAAAACCAGACTAATCTCCGTTTTGGCATTTATAAATAGTTGATGTGAGAGAAGGAGGCGTCTGAGAATACCAACCTTAGTAACATCTTATTCAGTGTTTAATTAGTAATAACACGATTAATTACCTTAGTTTTATACTAGAATAAGCTCCCATCACTATCCTTAATTCAGTAATAACACCATTGACTAAACGTTAACACTTTTTATCGGCCTGTTGCTCCAGTAGGCTATGATGATGAGGCCTGGTCGTCGGCCCCAGCCATTGCCCCAACCCGCTCGTGGTGCAGGCAAGTGTTTATAGTGGCGCCATCTTGTTTGGCTCATGCTGCCCACGGAATTCATCTCTGCTCCACTGTACTGTAGAATTTCGCTAGTCCGGGTTGATAGGTGGTCTTCAGGACAGCATGTGGGTAGTTTTATGCCACTTGGCGATTGCTCGAACTCGGGGCCTCCAGAACACTGCGGCCGCACGGTGACTACCCTGCCACCGCCTTACGATAGAGGAAGGAATAAATTGAGTCTTTCATTAGTTAATTCCAACACGATTGACAATACATGTTTACACCTGAGTTTAATAATGTAATAAGCTGTCGCCTTCATTATGGTTTCAGTAATAACATGATTGACTGTGTATTGAAAGGAAAGTGAAAGAAGAAATGAGAGAAAAAAAAGAAACAGGAACACGAGTAAACGAAAGGAAGGGAAAGGATAAAAAAGAAAGAGAAAGGAAGAAAAGAAAAAAGAAAGGAGGGAAGGAAAGGAAAGGATAAATAAGCAAAAGGAAAGAAAGGAAAGGAAAGGCATAAGAAATGAAACATAGTAGTAGTAGTAGTAGTAGTAGTAGTAGTAGTAGTAGTAGTGGTGGTGGTGGTTGTAACTCTAAATTGAAGGCTGATTACAATATGAATGGAGGTGGTGATGGTGGTGGTGGTGGTGGTAGTCTTTCATTACTTCAAACACGATTAATTCATTGGAGAACTTAACGGGTGACTAATTTAATGTTTGACAAATTTTACCGCCCTTTCCTGCACCTTATATTCGCCTAGGCAGAAATGCTGAGTCTTGGTGGATATTATTTTGATGTTTCTCTTAGGTTGAAAAAGAGTGTAAATCATATTGTGTGTGTGTGTGTGTGTGTGTGTGTGTGTGTGTGTGTGTGTTATGGTGTGTTGTGTGGATATCTTTGTTATTCTCTCTCTCTCTCTCTCTCTCTCTCTCTCTCTCTCTCTCTCTCTCTCTCTCTCTCTCTCTCTCTCTCTCTCTCTCCTAATCATTATCCCTGTCCCCTTTAACCCCAAATCTCTCTCTCTCTCTCTCTCTCTCTCTCTCTCTCTCTCTCTCTCTCTCTCTCTCTCTCTCTCTCTCTCTCTCTTAATGCAATTTAGATATTTTCATACTCGACTTTTAAAGAGAGAGAGAGAGAGAGAGAGAGAGAGAGAGATGGTGGTTGTGGTTAATGGTGGAGGATGTGGAGGTAATAGTGGTGATAGTAGCAATGGTGGTAGTGATAGTGGTGGTTGTAGTGGTGGTGGTGACCTCAACACCACCACCACCACCACCAGGGATAAGGTGAAGAGACTTAAAGTTGAGTGTTCGTCCACCTTCACCACCACCACCATCGCCACCGCCTTCAACTCCACCATTCAAATCTAGTAACACCACCACTCAACACCATTAATCTTTATCATCTCCACCATTCACCACCACCATCATCACTACTACTACTGCTGCTACTACTACTACTACTACTACTACTACTACTACTACTACTACTACTACTACTACTACTACTACTACTACTACTACTACTGCTACCTTTTTTTTTTTTTTACGGGCCTCCATCTATTAGAGTTGCGTTGTGAGCGGTATATTTTCTCATATCCTTTCACAAAGCAATTCATTGGCCCCACCCCGCCAATGACTGTGGCCGACAACCATCTTTATTTAATCTACTACTAATATTAATACTACTACTACTGCTACTACTACTACTACTACTACTGCTATACTACTACTACTGCTATACTACTACTACTACTACTACTACTACTACTACTACTACTACTACTACTACTACTATTACTACTACTACTACTGCTATACTACTACTACTACTACTACTACTACTACTATTACTACTACTACTACTACAGTTTATAACAGTTGTAGTATTAGTAGTTGTTGTTGTTGTTGTCGTTGTCATAGCAATATTGATAGGAAAAAAATCGGAATAATATTTTCATTTTTCAAGAAGATTTCAAGAGATGAGAGATGAAAGGATGAAAGATTTCTCTCTCTCTCTCTCTCTCTCTCTCTCTCTCTCTCTCTCTCTCTCTCTCTCTCTCTCTCTCTCTCTCTCTCTCTCTCTCTCTCTCGATTTATAAGGAAAGGACGCAGAGTCGAAGTTAATTAACATAATTATTTGAAATCTGTGTGTGTGTGTGTGTGTGTGTGTGTGTGTGTGTGTGTGTGTGTGTGTGTGTGTCCTCCCATCCGTCCTATCTTGTTACTGGCACGCCCCTCGCACACACACGCCCCGTCTCTCTCTCTCTCTCTCTCTCTCAGCAACAAGGACTCAGCCTCCCTCATTTTTGTCTCAGGTGTCCCTTAGTAACCTCTCTCTCTCTCTCTCTCTCTCTCTCTCTCTCTCTCTCTCTCTCTCTCTCTCTCTCTCTCTCTCTCTCTCTCTCTCTCTCTCTCTCTCTCCGTATGATATTAATTTGTCTATCCATTCTCTCTCTCGCTCTCTCTCTCTCTCTCTCTCTCTCTCTCTCTCTCTCTCTCTCTCTCTCTCTCTCTCTCTCTCTCTCCGTCGACAATGACCCAACATTTATCTCTCCGTTCCTCCCTCCTCCCCTCCCTCCCTCCCTTCTTTCCTCCATTCCGTCTCGCTTGCCAAACTAGGACAGAACACTCCTCCTCCTCCTCCTCCTCCCAATATCCCTTCCCTTCCTCCCCTTTTCCTTCTCTCCTCCCTCATCAACTTCCCTATCCCTTCCTTATCTCTCCTCCTCTTCCTTCTCCCTCCCTCTGCTTCCTTCCTCCTCTCCCTCTGTATTTCCTTTCCCTCCCTTCTAATATAAGGGAGGGACTACAGGAGGAGGAGGAGGACTACAGGGGCTGCCTTGCATAAGCCTATCGGCCTCTTGCAGACTACTTCCGTTCTTCTGTTGTTGTTTCCTTCCCTTTGTCCCTCCTTTCCCCCCATCTTCCCTTTCTCTCCGTTCTTCTGTTCTTGTTTCCTTCCCTTTGTGCCTCCTTTCCTCCCATCTTCCTTTTCTCTCCTTTTCCCATACGTTACGAAGACCTATTCCTCCACCTCCTCTTCCTCTGCATCAATGAGCCCAACGTGTTCATCCCTCCCTCTTTCCTTTCCTCCTTCTCTCCATCCCTTTCCCGTATCCCTTTCTTTCGATCCTTGGTTCACCAACACAGCAGACAGTTCGCCCCCCCCTCCTCTGCCTAACGTTCCTCCTTCTCTCCATCCCTCCCTCGTATCCCTTTCTTTCCTTGTCTCACCAACACAGCAAAGACAGTTCCCTCTCCTCCTCTTCCTAACGTGTCCCTTCCTTTCTTTTCTCCTTCCTTTCCTTCCCTCCATCCCTCTCCCTCCCCTACATTATAAAAGCTCTCTCCCTTACACAGCAAAGACAGTTCCCTCTCCTCCTCTTCCTAACGTGTCCCTTCCTTTCTTTTCTCCTTCCTTTCCTTCCCTCCATCCCTCTCCCTCCCCTACATTATAAAAGCTCTCTCCCTTACACAGCAAAGACAGTTCCCTCTCCTCCTCTTCCTAACGTGTCCCTTCCTTTCTTTTCTCCTTCCTTTCCTTCCCTCCATCCCTCTCCCTCCCCTACATTATAAAAGCTCTCTCCCTTACACAGCAAAGACAGTTCCCTCCCCTCCTCCGCCCAACGTGTTCCTTTCTTTCTTTTCTTTTTCCTTTCCTTTCCTCCCCTCCATCCCTTGCCATCTTTCTCCCTCCCCTACATTATAAAAGCGCTCTCCCTTACACAACGACGACTAACTCCCTTGCCTCGTCCATTGCACCGAGCCCAACGTGTCCATCCCTTCCTCCCTCTTACCCTTCTTCCCTTCCTTTCTGTACTGCTTAACTTTCTGTATATTCTTTAACTTTCTCTATTAGCCAACCCGCTCAACTTACTCTCCTCCCTTTCTTTCCATTTCCTATACAAAACTTACCATGCCTGTTGTGCTTTATTTCACCCCCTTTTCCTTATCATCTTTTCCTTATCTCCTCTACATAACCAAGTCTATGATAGCCCGTATTCCTAAACGTCTCGGCGTCTCGGTTCGCCTGTTTGAAGAGCCTCTCGTCTAAGTTGCTGGGGCTTTCATGAAGTGTTTTGTGATGCTGGTGATAGTTTTACATGACTTCTGCATCTTGAACGGGAAAACCACTCGTATAAAACATCTTAATCTTCTCTGTGGTCTTGGGAAATGGACACAATGGGAGCCAGGGAGGTTTTAAAATGCCCTAATCCTCCTCCTCCTCCTCCTCCTACAGACCTCCTCCGTTAGAGTAATTACACTGGAAAAAAGTAGTTACAATTACAATTACTTTCAGAAACTTTGAATTACAATTTTAATTATAATTTCATTTTGAAATAGCAATTACATTACAATTACTTCAAAACAAATTCAATTACAATTACAATTACATAATGAACTTCACCCGTATGGTACATATCATCACTTCACAGTTACACGTGTTACCGTGAGCAGAAGCGTGGCGTGTAAGCAGCCAGCAAGCCAGGAGCAGGACTGAAGTCACTGAACCTCACTGTAGGAAGGTTTTGGAGGAAGAGTCATGAACTATAGTCTGTTCCACGAGGGCTGCAGGAGATCTCCCTGCAGGGGTGGACTCGCGGACTTGGCGTCATTGCTGGAGTGACGGTCTCCGCGCCGCTCATTGGCTGTGTTTTACTATATAATTTATTGATCTAAGCTGCGGCAGTTTCGTTTGCCATGACCTAGCCTACTGTCTCGCTGTCTGCTACCTCTTAATATCAACACTATTGGTATATAATGTGTAGTTTTCTCATAATCGCTCTTCCTAATGGCTATTTTTTAACCTATTACCCACAAATATTAGAAACATATTTCAGGAATAATGATAGGACGGTGGAAGAAATGAGAAGCTTCCTGACTTTGCACCACTAAGAACCCCAACGTGTCCATCCCTTCCTCTCTTTCTTTTCCATACATAACTTCCCTCCCTTTCCTTTCTTATCTCTCCCCTATACAGTAAAAGCTAACCCCTCCTCCTCCTACAGACCTCCTCCAACCCCAACGTGTCCATCCCTTCCTCTCTTTCTTTTCCATACATAACTTCCCTCCCTTTCCTTTCTTATCTCTCCCCTATACAATAAAGGCTAACCTCTCCTCCTCCTCCTCCTCCTGCAGACCTCCTCCACTGCACGAACGAGCCCAACGTGTCCATCCCCCAGCTGGCCAACCTGCTGATCGAGAGGGCACAGATGCAGTCCTGGGTCATCGTCTTCAAGGCACTCATCACCGTGCACCACCTCATGTGTTACGGGAACGAGGTGAGGACGGGGGTGGTGATGAATGGTGTGGAAGGGTGATGGTGATGACTGGTGTTGAAATGGTAATGACTGGAAGGGGATGACTGGTGTTGATTTTGGTGACTGGTGTTAATGGGGGTGGTGTTGAGAGATGACAGGTCGTGATGACATTGGTGACTGGTGTTGAAGAGGGTGATGAATGGTGATGAGTGATGACTGGTGTTGATCAAGGAGGACGGTAACGACTGGTGTTGAAGAGGGTGATGACTGGTGTTGAAAGGGGTGAAGACTGGTGTTGAAAGGGATGATGACTGGTGTTGAAAGGGTGATGACTGGTGTTGAAAGGGTGATGACTGGTGTTGAAAGGGTGATGACTGGTGTTGAAAGGGGTGATGACTGGTGTTGAAAGGGGTGATGACTGGTGTTGAAAGGGGTGATGACTGGTGTTGAAAGGGGTGATGACTGGTGTTGAAAGGGGTGATGACTGGTGTTGAAAGGGGTGATGACTGGTGTTGAAAGGGTGATGACTGGTGTTGAAAGGGGTGATGACTGGTGTTGAAAGGGTGATGACTGGTGTTGAAAGGGGTGATGACTGGTGTTGAAAGGGTGATGACTGGTGTTGAAAGGGTGATGACTGGTGTTCAAGGGGGTGATGACTGGTGTTGAAAGGGTGATTACTGGTGTTGAAATCGATGATGACTGGTGTTGAAAGGGGTAATGACTGGTGATGAAAGGGGTGATGACTGGTGTTGAAAGGGGTGATGACTGGTGTTGAAAGGGGTGATGACTGGTGTTGAAAGGGGTGATGACTGGTGTTGAAAGGGTGATGACTGGTGTTGAAAGGGTGATGACTGGTGTTGAAAGGGGTAATGACTGGTGTTGAAAGGGGTGAAGACTGGTGTTGAAAGGGGTGATGACTGGTGTTGAAAGGGGTGATGACTGGTGTTGAAAGGGGTGATGACTGGTGTTGAAAGGGGTGATGACTGGTGTTGAAAGGGGTAATGACTGGTGATGAATGGGGTGATGACTGGTGTTGAAAGGGGTGATGACTGGTGTTGAAAGGGGTGATGACTGGTGTTGAAAGGGGTGATGACTGGTGTTGAAAGGGGTAATGACTGGTGATGAATGGGGTAATGACTGGTGATGAATGGGGTGATGACTGGTGTTGAAAGGGGTGATGACTGGTGTTGAAAGGGTGATGACTGGTGTTGAAAGGGGTGATGACTGGTGTTGAAAGGGGTAATGACTGGTGATGAATGGGGTGATGACTGGTGTTGAATGGGGTGATGACTGGTGTTGAAAGGGGTAATGACTGGTGATGAATGGGGTGATGACTGGTGTTGAAAGGGGTGATGACTGGTGTTGAAAGGGGTAATGACTGGTGTTGAAAGGGGTGATGACTGGTGTTGAAAGGGGTGATGACTGGTGTTGAAAGGGGTAATGACTGGTGATGAATGGGGTGATGACTGGTGTTGAAAGGGGTGATGACTGGTGTTGAAAGGGGTAATGACTGGTGATGAATGGGGTGATGACTGGTGTTGAAAGGGGTGATGACTGGTGTTGAAAGGGGTGATGACTGGTGTTGAAAGGGGTGATGACTGGTGTTGAAAGGGGTGATGACTGGTGTTGAAAGGGGTGATGACTGGTGTTGAAAGGGTGATGACTGGTGTTGAAAGGGGTGATGACTGGTATTGAAAGGGGTGATGACTGGTGTTGAAAGGGTTATGACTGGTGTTGAAAGGGGTGATGACTGGTGTTGAAAGGGGTGATGACTGGTGTTGAAAGGGTGATGACTGGTGTTGAAAGGGGTGATGACTGGTGTTGAAAGGGGTGATGACTGGTGTTGAAAGGGTGATGACTGGTGATGAAAGGTTTATGACTGGTGTTGAAAGGGTGATGACTGGTGTTGAAAGGGTTTTGACTGGTGTTGAAAGGGTGATGACTGGTGTTGAAAGGGGTGATGACTGGTGTTGAAAGGGGTGATGACTGGTGTTGAAAGGGGTGATGACTGATGTTGAAAGGGGTGATGACTAGTGTTGAAAGGGGTGATGACTGGTGTTCAAGGGGGTGATGACTGTTGTTGAAAGGGGTGATGAATGGTGTTGAAAGGGTGATGACTGGTGTTCAAGGGGGTGATGACTGGTGTTGAAGGGGGTGATGACTGGTGTTGCATGGGGTGATGACTGGTGTTGAAGGGGGTGATGACTGGTGTTGCAAGGGGTGATGACTGGTGTTGAAAGGGGTGATGACTGGTGTTGAAGGGGTGATGACTGGTCTTGAAAGGGCAAAGGGGTGATGACTGATGTTGAAAGGGTGATGACTGGTATTGAAGGGGGTGATGACTGGTGTTGAAAGGGTGATGACTGGTGTTCAAGGGGGTGATGACTGGTGTTGAAAGGGTGATGACTGGTGTTCAAGAGGGTGATGACTGGTGTTGAAAGGGTGATGACTGGTTACAGAGAGTAGGAGGAGGAGGAATAATGGAAGGAGAGAGAGAGAGAGAGAGAGAGAGTATTGCTGAAGATCACATTTTCTTTAATCTGACGAAGGAAATAAGCCGAGAAAAAAGAAGAGGAAGAAGAGGAGGAGGAGGAGGAGGGAAAGCTTGTCAGATATAAGAAGCAAAAAAAAAAAAAAGATGAGGATTTGCTTTAAGAGAGAGAGAGAGAGAGAGAGAGAGAGAGAGAGAGAGAGAGAGAGAGAGAGAGAGAGAGAGAGAGAGTATTGCCCAAGATCACATTTTATTTAATCTGATGAAGAAAATAAGGAAAGAAGAAGAAAAAGAAGAAGAAGAGGAGGAGGAGGAGGAGGGAAAGCTTGTCAGATATAAGAAGCAAAAAAAAAAAGATGAGAATTTGCTTTGAGAGAGAGAGAGAGAGAGAGAGAGAGAGAGAGAGAGAGAGAGAGAGAGAGAGCTAACTTCTGTCTTTCTTTTCTAACAGAGATTCACACAGTACTTAGCGTCTAGCAACTGCAACTTTAATCTGGGCGGCTTCTTGGACAAAACGGGAGTTGCAAGTAAGTGGTGATGAGGTGGTGTTGAAGTGGTGATTGAGGTGGTGATTGATGTGGAGTTTTATTGAATTGGTGCTATGGTGATGTTATGAAGTGGTGTTGAGATAGTGATGAAGTGGTGATTGAGGTGGTGATTGATGTGGAGTTTTATTGAATTGGTGCTATGGTGATGTTATGAAGTGGTGTTGAGATGGTGATGAAGTGGTGATTGAGGTGGTGATTGATGTGGAGTTTTATTGAATTGGTGCTATGGTGATGTTATGAAGTGGTGTTGAGATAGTGATGAAGTGGTGATTGAGGTGGTGATTGATGTGGAGTTTTATTGAATTGGTGCTATGGTGATGTTATGAAGTGGTGTTGAGATGGTGATGAAGTGGTGATTGATGTGGAGTTTTATTGAATTGGTGCTATGGTGATGTCAAAGTGATGTTATGAAATGGTGTTGAGGTGGTGATTGATGTGGAGTTTTATTGAATTGGTGCTATGGTGATGTCAAAGTGATGTTATGAAATGGTGTTGAGGTGGTGATTGGTGTGGACTTATTGAATTGATGTTTGTAGTGATGTCAAAGTGATGTTGTAAAGTGGTGTTGAGGTGGTGATGAAGTGGTGTTGAAGTGAAGAAGTTTTACTGAATTGATGTGTTTGGTGATGTAATGGTGATGAATTGGTGTTGAGGTGATGTTGCAAAGTGGTGATGAGGTGGTGTTAAGGTGATGAAGTTACTTACAACGGTGATGAATGGAGGTGTATATGGTGTTATCTGTGGTGGTGGTGGTGGATGTGGTGATGAATGGTGATGAGTAGTGGTGGTGATGGTGATTGATGTTAATAGGATAGGCCAACTTATTTTTAGACCCAGTGTGTGTGTGTGTGTGTGTGTGTGTGTGTGTGTGTGTGTGTGTGTGTGTGTACATATGTATATAATTAAGCTTTTTGTAAATCTGTCCATGAACTTTTAATATTGGGATGTACACTGAACAAAAACAACATCAATAATAATAATAATAATGAAAATAATAAAGTACAATAATCTCAGACTAAAAAAAAAGAAGAATTAAGAAGAAAACTAAAAAAGGCAGAAAAAGAAAACAGGAAAAAGATAACTGGAAGAACAGGAAAATAATGAGGAAAATTACTGTCTATTAACGCTTGAAACACTCAGGAAGAAGATAAGTGGGAGAAACTCGAATCTTCTAACCAACACTGTGGGAAAAGAACTAAATCTGAATGCCTTTTATAAGCCATGATAGCAAGGTTAATAAATTCTAAGAGCCATTTCATAGTCCAACACAGTGGCTTTGTAATTACCCCGACCAAACTCTTCAATTTTCTACACTCCATAATGGTTAGGTTTTCTACACAACACCAGATTCACTAGAGACTTTATATGACTATATGATTGGGCGGGGAAGTGGCAAATGGAATTCAATGTCGGGAAATGTAACATTCTGAGTGTAGGTAGGAATAACCCCTCACGCAATTACTCCTTAAATGACACGCCTCTAAGCAGGTCTGGGTGTGAGCGCTGACCTCCGTCCTAGGGCTCAATGCATTCAGGCTAAAAATCGGGCAAACAGAGTACTTGGTTTCATCTCAAGGAGCGTAAGCAATAGGAGCGCTGAAGTCATCCTCAAACTTTACTTAGCACTAGTTAGACCTCATCTTGATTATGCAGCTCAGTTCTGGTCCCCCAACTATAGGATGGATATCAAGGATATATCAAGAGGAGGATGACAAAGATGATTCAAAGGGTGAGAAACTTGCCTTATGAAGATAGACTGAAGCATTTAAATCTACACTCTCTAGAAAGGCGAAGGTTGCGAGGAGACCTAATCGAAGTCAATAAATGGATGAAGGGCTTTAATAAAGGGGATGTCAATAAGATTTTGGTTGTAAAAGAGCCAGGTAGGACACGTAGCATTGGTTTTAAGTTAGACAAATTCAGATTCAGTAAAGACATAGGCAAGAATTGGTTCACGAATAGAGTGGTGGATTAATGGAACTGGCTTGGCAGACATGTTGTGGGTGCCAATACCATAGATACATTCAAAAAGAGGTTAGATAAAGTCATGGATAGTTAGTTAAGGTGGGGCTGAGAGTACAGGAGCTGCCTTCTATAGGCCAAGAGGCCTCTTGCAAACTCCTTATGTTCTTGTGTTCTTGTATGGTTCCCTCAACTGTCTTAGCTTAAATATGAACGCAAAACACTACATAAGGAATTTTTTAAGTCTTTGGTATTGGTTTGGAAGCTTACTAACCCATCATGGCAAACTGTGAAAGTGGCCCTAAATCTCCCTGGCTTCCTTAGGTCCATGGTACAGAAGAAGGGTCACACCACCACCAGGGTCATAAAACTACCCCTGGAGATGCCCACAACTCCTACGAAAGCCTTGTCAAATACGTGTGCTTGGGTGCCAAAATGTTTAAGAATATGACCTTAATACTCCTGATAATACTCTTTAGCTTAATATTCTTAATCTGTTGTTTTTGTTTTGTGTACAGACCCAAAAAAGCTTATACTGTCATGTGTTTGTGTTGTATAGTAACCAGATGTCTGTTCTCTCTCCCACCTCTGCTCTCTCTCTCTCTCACTCTCGCCACGGCCACCTGTCGTCTCCCTCGCACAGATCAAAGTAAGTGTCTTGTGATGTTATTCTGTGTGTGTGTGTGTGTGTGTGTGTTTTGTAGAATTTGTTATATGACTTTTTCTATCATATATTAGATTAAGGTCTGATTATCATTATTATTATTTCTCATTATTATTATTATTAAGCTTTTAAGATACACCTCGTTATTTTCTACCTTCAAGTCCATTATCTTACCAATCAATATTTTCCTGAGGTGTGAATCTTTCTGTTTATATCTATCTATCTTTCTGTCTAACTGTCTTGTGTAGGTCTTATAGATAGATAAGTCTTAAAGGCGAGGTATGTTCCTACAAAATTCCCTTATGTGTCCCTTCCCAGAGTGTATCAAGCTGTATTCTAACTGTATCCTTTGTATTAACTATATGGGTGCATCAAATAAGTTTTGACAGATTTTAATAATAGGATGTATTTTTAATAGCTCTCTATGTCACATTTTGTATTCTCAGCTATTCTTTTCTATAGTATATCAAAGTGCATTCTAACTCTATAAGGATGATATCTGAACCCATACTCAGATAGATCTCAGTGTTAGGATCCATAACATATCTAGGGACATTAGGAAGTATTTTAAAAGCTTTCTCTCCCAGTCACTCTAAATTCTCATCTACTCCTTGCCATAGCATATCAAAGTGTGTTCTAACTCTATAAGTGTGATATTTGAACCATACTCAGATCTCAGTGTTAGGCTGTAAAAGGGATCTAGGGATATATGGATTTATTTTGATAGCTCTCTCCATCTCATACTAAATTATCTCCTCTATTCCTATGTCTGTTATTTCAAAGTGTGTTCCAACTCCATAAAGTGTGATATTTGAACCATACTTAAGATCTCAGTGTTAGGATGAATCAAGGGATCTAGGGATATAAGGATTTATTTTGATAGCTCTCTCCATCTCATACTAAATTATCTCCTCTATTCCTATCTCTGTTATATGAAAGTGTGTTCCAACTCCATATAGTGTGATATTTAAACCCTACTCAGATCTCAGTGTTAGGATGTATAAGGGATCTAGGGATATAAGGATTTATTTTGATAGCTCTCTCCATCTCATACTAAATTATCTCCTCTATTCCTATGTCTGTTATATGAAAGTGTGTTCCAACTCCATATAGTGTGATATTTGAACCATACTTAAGATCTCAGTGTTAGGATGTATAAGGGAGCTACGAATATTAGGATTTATCTTGCTAGCTCTCTCTTCATCACATACTAAATTCTCATCTGTTTGTCTCTACATTATATCAAAGTGTGTTCTAACTCCATATAAGTGTGATATTCAAACCCATATTCAAATCTCAATGTTAGGATGTATAAGGGATTTAGGATTATAATCATTCTTTAACTCTCTGCTACATTCTTTTTTCCCATCTGTTCCTTCCTATAATATATCAAAGTGTGTTCTGACTCCATAAGTGTGATATTTGAACCTATACTCAGATCTGAATGTTAGGATGTATTTTGGGATCTAAGACATATTATTATTCACATTCTTAAACTAACTCCGCCACATTCTTTATCCTCATCTATCCCTTTTCACAGTATATTCAAGTGTTCAAGTGTGTTTTAACTCTTTAAGTGTGATATTTGAACCCATACTCAGATCTGAATGTTAGGATGTATTTTGGGATCTAAGACATATTATTATTCACATTCTTAAACTAACTCTCCGCCACATTCTTTATCATCTATCCCTTTTCACAGTATATTCAAGTGTTCAAGTGTGTTTTAACTCTATAAGTGTGATATTTGAACCCATACTCAGATCTCAATGTTAGAATCTATTAAAGGATCTAGGAGTATTAGGACGATCTCAGTGTTAGGATGTATAGGTGATTTAGTCCTACAATTATTCTTCAACCAACTCTTCATTACTTGTGTTCTGATATTAAACCATTATTTCTGTGCTCATCAGGTCATCCGCAGTTAAGTAAGTAAAGATTATGTCTCATTTGGTGCTGGTAGTGGTGTTAGTGGTGCTGGTAGTGGTAGTGGTGGTTGTGGTGGTGGTGGTGGTGGTGTTAGTGCATTGTGGGAAGGCTTTACTGTGTGTGTGTGTGTGTGTGTGTGTGTGTGTGTGTGTGTGTGTGTGTGTGTGTGTCATTCACCTCTTGGTCTGCTGCAGGTCTCTCTCGAGACAGCCAGCCGTTCCCCTACGGAAGAGCACAGAGCTCGTAGTACCAATCTTTGGGTAGGACTGAGATCACTCACACACAACACACTGCGACAATGAGGTCACAACTCCTCGCCTGACACACACACACGCCTACTCACTGCTAGGTTAACAGGGGCTACACGTGAATGAAGGTAAACCCAACTTATCTTCACCCAGCTGGGGAATTGAACCCCGGTCCTTCTGGTTGTGAGGCAGACGCTCTATCCACTGAGCTACTGGGCTGTGTGTGTGTGTGTGTGTGTGTGTGTGTGTGTGTGTGTGTGTGTGTATATTATATTGAAACAAATCCATTCTATCTCTAGCAAACTCACACACACACACAAACAAACAAACAAACAAACAAACACTAACGGTATCAATTTAATGTCGAAATTGACTTCCTTGTTAAGCGTATTATGTCTCTTACCCTGTATTAGTGTATCGGAGGAGTGTGTGTGTGTGTGTGTGTGTGTGTGTGTGTGTGTGTGTGTGTGTGTGTGTGTGTGTCTATTTACCTAGTTGTGATATATGGGAAAGGTGCTATGTTGTGTGTGTGTGTGTGTGTGTGTAACAGTAGTAGTAGCAGTAGTACAGTAGTTGTAGTTTTTGTCATAGCAAGTCTGTTATGCTTTCTCAATAACTATTTTTGTCGTGCTTTTGTTTGTGAATCGCTGTTAATTTTATTACGAATTTTGTTTTTGTCTTTTTTCCTCAGAGGTTTTTTTTTTTTTATGAATGTCTTAGTTTTATTTTTTCTTCCTACTTCAACTCTTTCCATCGGTGCTTTAGTCCAGTGTCCCGGGAAGCATCTCTGTGGGTTAAGCTTGCATAGTAAACTAACCCCCGAGTGAGTCTTTTTGGTTGTGCTTAACTTACGGTGACAAAACATTATGGGTCATGCTTACCGAGTGACTGACGCCCGTGTTACAAGCTCTCCCTTCCAAGGCACGTTACTGAAGCAATGAAAGTATTATAATTGCTTTCTTTAACTTCCTATACGCGAGAATTGACCAAGAGATTGTGCTCCGTACTCTCATATGCTTTCAGCCATCACAACAGCTATTTCTCAAGGCCACAAGAACATTATTAGGGTTTTCATGAGTGATTTTTTTTTTACATTCATAGTGTAGAGGCCTTGTCAAACTATCACCAGACTCGTAAAACTACCCATTGAAATACTACCCACAACCTCTACCAAAGCCTTACCAAATGAGGGTGTATATGTAAGCCTTGTCAAATTATCACTAGGCTCAAAATACTACCCACAACCTTTACCAAAGCCTTACCAAATGAAGGTGTATATGTAAGCCTTGTCAAACTATCACTAGGCTCATAAAACTACCCATGGAAATACTACCTGCAACCTCTACCAAAACCTTACCAAATGAGGGTGTATATTTAAGCCTAATCAAACTATCACTAGGCTCATCAAAATACTCCTGGAAATACTAACACTAACACATCAACCTCTACCAAAGCCTTAACAAATGAGGATGTATATTTAAGCCTAATCAAACTATCACTAGGGTCATCAAAATACTCCGGGAAATACTAACACTAACACATCAACCTCTACCAAAGCCTTAACAAATGAGGGTGTATATGAAAGCCTAGTTGACCTATCACTAGGCTCATCACGGTACTCTTGCAAATACTAACACTAACTCAACAGCCTCTATGAAAGCCTTACCAAATGTGTGTGTAGGCCCTGAAATGTTGAAGAATATGGGGCTGTGCCAACTATATGTCAGCCAGATCCTTATTTTTATTTTACTTATTTTTTTATCATTATTTTTTTACGGTAAAGGAAGCAGCTCAAGGGCAAAGAAACAATAATATGAAGAAAAAGCTTGCTAATCACTGCCCCCATATAAAAAGTGTTCAGAAGAGTTGCCAAGAGAGAGGTCAGTTTCGGGAGGAGAGGTGTCTTGATACTCTTGAAAAAGCACTTTAGTAAACACCTCAAGGGCAATAAAAAGATGACAATAATGAAAAAAAAAGCCCTTTAATCACTGCCCCCATATAAAAAGTGTTCAGAAGAGTTGCCAAGAGAGAGGTCAGTTTCGGGAGGAGAGGTGTCTTGATACTCTTGAAAAAGCACTTTAGTAAACACCTCAAGGGCAATAAAAAGATGACAATAATGAAAAAAAAAAGCCCTTTAATCACTGCCCCTATAAAAAAAAGCATTCAGAGGAGAGGTGTCTTGATACTCTTGAAAAAGCACTTTAGTAAACACCTCAAGGGCAATAAAAAGATGACAATAATGAAAAAAAAAAGCCCTTTAATCACTGCCCCTATAAAAAAAAGCATTCAGAGGAGTGGCCAAGAGAGAGGTCAGTTTCGGGAGGAGGGGTGTCTCGATACGCTCCCCTTGAAAGAGTTCATCGCTACACCGTTTCTGGGTTAATGGTTACTCTGAACATATTAATTTCCTCTGTAAATGATAATGTAGCGTCAGAAGGCCAAGAAAAGAAGGATAATTGGAAGTGGCGTGTGTGGAGTTAACAGTTTAGAAGCAGCTGTTGGTTTTGTTTTTTGTGTTGGTAATGAGTAGTGCCTGTTAGTAAGGGAGAGCTTGAAATACCACTGTCACTGCCTTTATAAAACCTTTCTCTTGTTTTTTCTCTTTTTATATATATGGAGGAGGGAGTGTGATCTTGTTTTTCACATTTTGTTTTCTCTCATTCTCTTTAGTCTCTGTTTCTGTTTCCTGTTTCATTTCTCTTCTCCTCCTCCTCCTCCTCCTCCCCCATTCTTTTCTGTCCATCCATTCATTCTCTTGTTCTACTTCTGTTTTTTTATGTACTATTTCTTCCTGTTTCCTTCCTCTTCTATCTCCTCCTCCTCCTCCTCCTCCTCCTCCTCCTCTCCATTCTCATTATTTTCTCCATCTGCTTGTTCTCTTTTATTCTTCTACTTCTTTTTTTCTTTTTTTACTATTTCTTCCTGTTTCCTTCTCCCTCCTCCTCCTCCTCCTCCTCCTCATTCTTCTCTCCGTCCGTAACCGTCAACTCACCACCGCCTCCTCCTCTCCCCCCCTCCCCTGATGCCCCCCCCAAACAGGTTATGACATGTCTACGTTTATTCGTCGCTACGCCAAATACATCAACGAAAAGGCCATCTCCTACCGCAGCGTGGCCTTCGACTTCTGCAAGGTCAAGAGGGGGTGAGTTGACCTTGATGGACCTTGATTCTGCTGCCAAACTGACCTTCCTGACCCAACCTGACCTTCGCTGAGCTTTAGGACATTCATTTCTCGTTGTTGTTGATGTTGTTGTTGTTGTTGGGTTAATTTCAAGAGAGGGTGTCGACCTTGATTGACCTTGATTCTGCTGTCAAATTGAACCTCCTGACCCAACCTGACCTTCGCTGAGCTTTAGGACATTCATTTCTTTTGTTTTTGTTGGGTTAATTTTAAGGGAGGCTGTCAACCTTGATTGACCTTGATTCTGCTGCCAAATTGACCTTTCTGACCCAACCTGACCTGACTCGCTGATTTTTAAGACATTCAAATTTTTTTTCTTCTTTATGTCGGGTTAAGTTCAAGAGAGGATGACTTGATCTTCATTCTGCTGGTAAACTGACCTTCTTGACCTGACCTGACCTTCGCTGATCCTATAAGACATTAGTTCCTATTTGATAAAGAAAGAAAAAAAAGTACTGCATATACATTCACCAAAAAAACAAATCAAAACAAACACTCCCACTGACTCTCAACCTCACCGCTCCACATTTCACCCCCGCCCCATAGGAAGGAGGACGGCACCCTGCGCACGATGCCGACGGACCAGCTGCTCAAGACCCTCCCCGTGCTGCAGGCTCAGGTGGACGCGCTGCTGGACTTCGACTGCACCGACAACGCGCTCACCAACGGGGTCATCAATTCGGCCTTCATGCTGCTCTTCAGGGACCTCATCCGCCTCTTTGCCTGCTACAACGATGGCATTATCAACCTGCTCGAGAAGTACTTTGAGATGAACAAGAAGCAGGTGAGGGATGGGAGAGGGGAAGAAGAGGTTTGTTTAGGCTTTGAGAATAGAGTAAGAGTATGTATATGTGGGTGTTTAAGAGGTTTGGTTTGTATGTTTGTGTGTGTTTGTGTATGTGTTTAGCGAGCAACATCAACTGCTCGAGAAGTACTTTGAGATGAACAAGAAGCAGGTGAGGGATGGAAAAGGGGAAGAAGGGATTTGTGGACTTTTTAGAATAGGTTTGGTGTGTTTGAGACTAGAGTTAATTGAGGTAGCATCATCAGCCTGCTCGAGAAGTACTTTGAGATGAACAAGAAGCAGGTGAGGGAGGGAAGAGGGGAAGAAAGTATTTGTGGATGTTTTAGAATAGGTTTGGCGTGTTCAAGAATAGGGTTGACTTAGCCAGCATCATCAACTTGCTCGGGAAGTACTTTGAGATGAACAAGAACCAGGTGAGGGATGGGAGAGGAAAAGAAGAGGTTTGTTGAGGCTTTGAGAATAGGGTTGGTAGGTGTTTATGAAGACGTTTGGTTTGTACGTTTGTGTGTGTTTGTGTATGTGTTTAGTGAGCATCATCAACCTGCTCGGGAAGTACTTTGAGATGAACAAGAACCAGGTGATGGATGGAAGGGGTTTGGGGAGGCTTTGAGAATAGGTTTGGTGTGTGTAAGAAGAGGTTTGGTTTTTACATTTGTGTGTGTTAGTGTATGTGTTTAGTGAGCATCATCAACCTGCTCGAGTAGTACTTTGAGATAAACAAGAAGCAGGTGAAGGATAGTGTTTGTGGAGGCTTTGAGAGTAGGCTTGGCAGTTGCTTGTTTGTGTGTGTGTTTAAGAATAGGTTTGGTGTGTGTGTTTGTGTGTATTTACAGTTGTGCTGCCATGAATAAATAGCCCAGTAAATCAATCAGTCATGTGTGTTTAAGAATGTTTGATGTGTGCATTCATGTGTGTTTAAGAATATGTATAGCTGTAGAAAGCATTGTTTTACTAATATCTTGGTTTCTTTTATGTTTTCCTCTGATGTCATTGTTTCACCAATACCAACATTTCTTCATTATGTAAAGGATAAAGGTGTTTGTTGATGTTTAAGAATAAGTTTGGTCCTTAGCCATCCAGTTTTTGTGTTACCAGAATAATATATCCATTCCCAAACTCATACATATCATCATTTTTCCTCATCTTGTGTAACTCATTTCAACCTCCTCTGAAAGTACTATGAGACAAACAGAAGACCCAGTTATGTGAATAAATATACTACAATGAATGAGGTAAATTTTTGATGTTTGAGAATTAAGAATATGTTTGGCATGATGTCTTTGATGTTTGGCTGATGTCTTTGTTTCACACATTCTACACTCCACTCACTCCACCTCTCTATGTCTCTGCCACACTCCTCCCTCACCAGAACTTCCCTCCAGGGGGTGACTGCAGCAGAAGTGTCTCCATCTTTCCCTGTTCTGGCACTCCCTCGCAGCACTCTCAATCCTGCTACTTCCAACTCTCTCACTCTGCTACTCACTCACCCTAATGATCCACTTTTAACCTGGTAGCAGCGGGGATCTTGTTTCTTAATGGTCCCTCCAAGCGAGAAAAATGAGAAAAAATCACCCCTCACATAAACCATTTCATAATATATATCAAAGCATTTATGATCAGATTATGTATCATCTATTTTGGGGGGTAAATATCATGGCACAAATTTGGCCCATCGCTGGTACCGGGTTAAGTCCACTCACCCTTATGCTATAACACCCATTCCCAAACTCATACATATCATCATTTATCCTCATCTTGTGTAACCAATTTCCACATCCTCTGAAATTACCATGAGACAAACAGAAGACCCAGTTATGCCTTTCTTAACAAACTAATGCAGGAAACCCTTCCCTCTCAGGCCCGTGATGCGCTGGACTGCTACAAAAAGTTCTTGATAAGGATGGACAGAGTAGCGGAGTTCCTCAAGGTGGCTGAGGTAAGCTGGCCCGCCCTTCTTGTTGTTACCATTCAGAGATAAGCTTAGACCATACATTGATCTTTGGAGGGACATGTGATTTCACTGATAGCTTAGTTCTTGCCCTCTTCAGTCCTCATATAGACAGGGATATAGATGAACTTGTGTGTCTGAATATATTATAGTAAATGATGATAATTCCTTTTGCCATTTAAGAATGTATTGGGTTAGGAAAGTATTGATTCACTAATATATATAGGCTCATCTAGAAAGTATTGATTCACTAATATATATAGGCTCATCTAGAAAGTATTGATTCACTAATATATATAGGCTCATTTAGAAAGTATTGATTCACTAATATATATAGGTTCATTTAGCAGAAGAAAAACTTGGTTATTTCACTGATATCTTTGCTATTTTAAGGGTGTACATGTAGCTTCAGAAACTTAAGATAATTCTCTGATATGTTGGTTCCTCGTAGAGTCTATATTTAGGTTTTGTTAACAATATAATTCCCTGATGTGTTGGTTCTTTCTCAGAGTTAACATATAGCCTTAAAATACACTATAATTCACTGATGTCTTTCTTCTATTTTAGGTCACATATATATAGCTTCAGAGACTCAAATAATTCCCTGATATGTTGGTTCCATTTAGAGTTTAGAAAGATCTTCGTTAAACACTATAATTCCCTGACACAAGAGTTCCCAACCCTCTCATGTCATATTGTGTCATTTTCCCCACTATCTGATCCTTTATGTCCAACCAAAGAGTCTATATTCACTGATATCTTGATTACTATTAAGGTTTTTAGGGTCAGAAACATATACTTCCTACTATCCCAGTCACTAATGCAAGAGTTCCCAGCCCTCTCATGTCATATTATCCTTATCCCCTATGTCTGAGCCTTTGTATGTCACTGAAGCCTCCTCTTAGGGTTTACATTTAGGGTCAGAAACATATACTTCCTACCATCCCAGTCACTAGTGCAAGAGTTCCCAGCCCTCTCATGTCATGTAGTGTCCTTATCCCCAATATCTGAGTCTTGTGTCTAACCGAAGCCTCCTCTTATTAGGCAGTTGGAATGGACAAGTCAGAAATTCCCGATTTGAAACAGGTACGGACTTAGCCATCTCGGGAAGCTGCTGCTGCTGCTAGAACCTTTATTTTGCTCCATGGTTGTAGTCTTGGATGTCCCTCGGCCCCTCACTCAAGGAATTGGAAGCCTTTTAATGAGATCTTGCATGGGTGTTGGTCTGTAATTTTTGGGAGGCAGAAATGGTGTCATTTAACCCTCTGTTCCTCATACCATCACTCCATTACTCCACACCTCTTGCCCTTCCATCCATACTTCATCTCCTTCATCTCACCTCTTACTGCCGTACCCATCACTTTCACACTACAGCCAGTTTCCTCATACACTTTCAACCCTCACATCACCACTCAGATTCTAATGAGTGTTTTTTTAGGTTCATGGTACAGAAGGAGGGTCAAACTACCATCAGGGTCATAAAACTATTCCTGGAAATGGCTACAACTCATATGAAAGCCTAATCAAATGTGTGTAGTTGGGCACCAAAATGTTAAAGAATGACCCTCTACCTCTTGCCCTCACAGCCATACTTCATCCCCTGTTCACCTCCAGTACCCATACCATCAACATATTAGCCTACTCTACCCATCCCATCACTCCACCTCACACCATACTCTCCCAAAATGCAAGACAAATCACAACACTGCTCTGGGTTGTCTTAAAATCTCCTGAAATGCCAGAAAAAGATAATATTCCTCCTGTCTTGAGTGAGGGACCAGGCCGGGTAATGCTGTGTTGACTGTAGCCCTTCCTCTCCTTCCCTTTTAATTTTGGTGTGTATTATTATTATTAACATTTGTGGTATTAATGGACTCCTCCCGGCACCTGCGCTGTTTGTGGCCCTGTAGAGTGTAGGCATAAAGAAGGATGAGATTCCGGACCTAACCAAGGTAGGCACTAACAGGTTTTTATTTATTTTATTTTATTTATTTATTTATTTTTTACACTGAGTTTACCGGCACTACTAACTTGGCACTCACACTAATGGCTCCATATTTTTGGCACCACTAACACTAACAGCTCTATATTTTGGCACCACAAACACTAATGGCTCCATGTTTCTAGTGCCACTAACACTAATGGAACTATTTTGGCACCACTAACACTGATGGCCCTATATTTTGGCATCACTAACTGACTGGCTTATGGCTATCTTAACATCACTAACTTAGGCTCTAGACCAGTTAGAGGCACTCACTAACTGGCTTAACACTAACATGCCCCCACCACAGCCTCTGCCACACACTACTCTAACACACTTGGCACCACTAACTTGAGGTGGCACTGATTGGCCCTCACTCACTTTGGCACTCACTAACACTAACTGGTTCAGGGCTTGACACTAACTTGCCCTCAACACAGCCTCTGCCACTCACTACTCTAACACACACTTGGCACCACTAATTTGGGGTGGTACTGATTGGCCCTCACCTTGGCACTCACTAACACTAACTTGCCCCCAACACAGCCTCTGCCACACACTCAAACACACTTGGCACCACTAACTTGAGGTGGCACTGACTGGCCCTCCCTCACCTTGGTACTCACTAACACTAACTGGTTCAGGGCTTGACACTAACTTGCCCCCAACACAGCCTCTGCCACACACTCAAACACACTTGGCACCACTGACGAGGTGGCACTGGTTGGCCCTTCCTTGGCACCTTTAACCACTAACTAATAATGAGTCCCTTGCACCACTAACTACACTATACTGTTCATATTGTTTTTATCATTTATCAAAGGCTAAGGTCAGTGTTTTCATTATTTTAACAAGAGCTTAAGAGAATATCAGTTTTATTGATTTATTTTTTGTCTGCCTTGCTTCATAATTTGCAAAAGATCTTGATTTGACATTTAATTACAAAGTTTCATTATTTAAACAAGCTTAAGAAAATATCAGTATTTCCTCTTAATAATTTTTTTAAAGACTTTGATTTGATATTAATTTACAGTGTCTCCAAGTTACAATTATTATATTTTTCTTTAAGATCTCAATTTAATAATTATAAAGATTATAAAGTTCCATTATTTAATTCAGTTGCTTAAGAGAATATCATTTTGTTTCATTACTTTTTTATAATTTGCAAAATATCTTGATTTGATGTTTGTTTATAAAGTTTAGTCAAGTTACAATTCATTTTTCTTTAAGAACTTGATTTGATTGTCACAAAGTTCAATGCCTCTGTTTTAAGTTACAATTATTATTTGTTCCTTAAGATCTAATTTGATATTTTTGGAGATTTTTATTTTGATATTCTGGTGATGACTGAATTGGGTCCTTCACTGAACTGACCTGCCATCTGGTGGCCCTGCTGGAGCCGCTGCTTAATTGACATTTATCTGTACCAAACTAGCAAAATATCAGAGTTGTAATGGTTACTATCATGTTTACACAAAAAAATCTGAGTGCTGTACATTATTCACGTCATTATAATGATTATTGTTGGCAAAATAAGAGCATTCAGCGACATATCCTCCAACACCCAATCACGTGGTTGATAGGAATGCATCAGTGCAGCCTCTTGGCAGGCATTTCCTTCATGCACTAAAGGACCAGTCAAACAAGTCCGGCGTGGTGTCATGCTCTCAAACTCATATAGTAGTGATGGAACGTAGCGTTGAAAATTTTACCACTCAACATACCTCCAGCTGGCACACCGCTGCCTCACACACGATGCATCCTCTGTCCCTCCAATCAGTGCGCGGGAGGTCTTGGTTTTGGTCTTGGTTCGGGAGGTTGTTTACACTGCTGCTAAACATATCGTACACTGCCGGCAGGAAGTGTTATACTTATTGCATATTTCTTATTTAAATCATAATACATACATCTTTAGCATCTTATAATATTACATTCACTATATGAAACTTTAAAGGAACAACAGAGCCTGTGACAATTGTTTATGTGGGAAAAAATATATTTAAATTTCCTATTGCTTGCATTTCCCCGTTTCCTAAATACTACTAGTAAGTCAAGTATCTATACCGTAGCTATGAGAAAAATATGTGATTTCTAAATAATACCAAAACACTAGTAAGAAGAATTATCTGAACGTACGCTGCATGCATATTTATTTTTGGTAGTTTTTGGTGTTTTTGGCAGGCGTGTTCAGTGAAGGACCCAGTGGTGGTGGTGGTGATGGTGATGACTGCATGAAATAACCTACTCACCACCACCACAAGCTTAAGAATGGTGGTGGTGGTGATGACTGCATGAAATAACCTACTCATCACCACCACAAGCTTAAGACCAGGGGAAATAGGTGCATGATATGGTGATGACTTTAGTGATGTTTCCTTGATGGTGATGGCTGAATGGTGGTGGTGGTGATGACTGCATGAAATAAGCTACTCACCACCACCACAAGCTTAAGACCAGGGGAAATAGGTGCATGATATGGTGATGACTTTAGTGGTGATGTTTCCTTGGTGGTGATGACTGCATGAGCTAACCTCCTCTTAACACCACTAAATGAAGGCCAGAGATTAGAGGTGCATGGTGGTGATGACTGCATGCTGATGGTGGTGGTGATGGTGGTGATGAAGACAACACCCAACCATGCATGATACTGACCACCTCTCCTCCCCCTCTCCTCCCCTTCCCTCCCTCCGTCCCCTCCTTCTCTCCATCTTCCTCCTCTCTTTCCCTCTATCCCTCCTTCCTTCCTCTTCTTCCCTCTTTTCCTTCCCTTCATCCCTTTGTTCCTTCATCCCTCATTCCCTCATTCCTCTTCTTCCCTCTCCTTCCCTCCTCCCCTTCTCCCCTCCCCTCATTCCCTCACCTCCTTTCCTCCATCCCTCTCTTTTTCCTCTTTCCTTCCCTCCATTCCTTCCTTCTTTCCTCTTCTCCCCTCCTCTCCCTCCCTTCATCCTCCATTCCTTCTCTCCATCCCTTTTTCTTTCCTCCCTTCTTTTCCTTCATCCCTCATTCCCTCCTTCCTCTTCTTCCCTTTTCTCCTTCCCTCCATTCCCCATTCCTTCTCTTCAACCCTCCTTCCTTCCTCCCCTCCTTCCCTCCATATCTCATTCCCTCCTTCCCTCTCTTCCTTCCTCCTCTCCCTCCCTCCCTCCCTCCCTCCCCTTACCTTCCTCCAGGGCTCAGGGACATCAGGGAGCCCAGTGAGTGTCCAATGTCCTTCTATAAACAATAATAAACTAAGGTCCATATTCTTAAACGTGTCGGTCTCCCAGTACGACTTTATTCCAAGGCCACAGAGAAGGTTAACCGGGTTTTCATGGGTCATTTGTTCATTCATGGTGCAGAGGTCGTGTGTAACTTATCACTGGGATCATAGAACAGTCCATGAAATCCTCAGCAACTTCCACGAGAGTCTTTTCAAATTGGTGAACTGAGGCACCGATATGTTTAAGGATATGGACTTGAAGAGCCATATTCCAAGCTCTCCCTTACCAACATTGCCAGATTGTCTTACTCAGCCTCTATATTAACCAACTTGTGAACTGAGGCACTGATATGTTTAAGGATATGGACTTGAAGAGCTATATTCCAAGCTCTCCCTTACTAACTTTGCCAGATTGTCTTACTCAGCCTCTTATATTTACTGACTTCCGACCCAAAAACTGTCTCGTGGACCCCAATAAGGAGATTCACTTATAATTATCGCTAACCCCTTGACTGCGGATTTCCTACAAGAAGACCTCACCAAGCTACAGGAACGGAACAAAGGGTGGCTGATACTATTCAATGAAGAAAAATATAAAGTCCTGCACCTTGGGAGGGGATATCCAGCATACAAATACCACATGGGAAACACTCCACTATCCACCACAGAGGCAGAGAAAGACCTGGGAATATATGTTACCAGGCTACCAGTGAAAGCCAAATCCGTGCCAATCGCAGCAGACGGGTTAAAATAGTTAATTCCTGATGTTTCTTGGCAACAGCTAGGCGTCAGAAACCGGTAAATACTACGCTCTGAGTACGACAATCTGGCAACAGTGTCCCTTACTACGAGACACCAGTTATTGCCAACTCAAAAAACAACGGCAGCTTCTCAATTATTTTCCACCTAACCGAACCTCCCATGAACCTCACTAACTACTCCTCTTGGTCAATTTATGCTGTACTATTACCAAGAGAGAAGTTGTGTGTTGGGTGTAGCCATTAGCCCGTAAAATTGGTTCATAGAGAGCTTGTTACTGATACTGTGTGAACTAGTCTCGAGGGATTGGCTGATAGGAAGGGAGAGCTTGTCGTAATGGCATTCTTATGTTGTATTTTAAAGTAGTATTGTCCCTGTGTTATGCTTATATATATAGACACCTAATATAATACCTTGGTTGTGTATGCTAGAGTCTGCACTAATACGATAATCTTATGTGTGTGTGTGTGTGTGTGTGTGTGTGTGTGTGTATTTGCAATTTTTCAAGTCAATTTTTGCAGTGGAATAAACTCAGTAATATGTAACTTAATTTTGATGCTGTGATACATGTAAATTATTCTTATAAGTTTGCTAGTTTTTGAATGTGTGTGTGTGTGTGTGTGTGTGTGTGTGTGTGTGTGTGTGTGTGTGTGTGTGTATCTCAGTCTTGTGTGTGTGTGTCCACAGGCGCCCAGCAGTCTTCTGGATGCCCTGGAGGCTCATCTCGCTTCACTGGAGGGCAAGAAACCACCCACCTCCTCCTCCACCACTTCAAGGTACATCACCACCACCACCACCACCTCCATGATCATCACCATCTTTCTCACACCAGAAGTATCATCATTTTAGCAACACCATTGAACTCACACTTTTCCATCACCCACAAACCCACCACCACCACCACCTCCACCTCCACCACCACCATGATCATCACTGTCTTTCTCACACCAGAAGTATCATTATTTTAGCAACACCATTAAACTCACACTCTTCCATCACCCACAAACCCACCACCACCACCATGATCATCACTGTCTTTCTCACATCAGAAGTATCATTATTTTAGCAACACCATTGAACTCACACTTTTCCATCACCCTCAAACTACCACTAGGCTCATAAAACTACCCGTGGAAATACTACTAATGTAATGTCACTAAACTCCACTTTGCCATGCCCCCACACAACCTCTGCATGTCACAAAATGCCTGAGAAATTAACCCAGACCAGGAAAGGGCTTACCGGCGCCAGGGATCAAACCCATGACCAGCTAGATGGGGAAGCCACTCCTTAACCAGTGGGCCAAAGTGATACCCTCTGGCTGGTAGTTATTAAGTCATGTTAGTATTTATAACATTTCTATATTGAGCGAGTCCACTGCATTTTTGTCCCATCAGCATCAGTGTCATTTTCTTCTACTATCTATCTGCTTTTCTTTCCTCATTGCCACTATCATCATCACCAATTCCATTATCATAAACACCATTATCATCACAAGTATCACCATTTTTTATATATGCATGTGAGAGACAGGGTGTGTGTGTGAGAGAGAGAGAGAGAGAGAGAATCTTTCACCTAAAGGAACCGAGAGCATCAATTCTACCCTTCCCTTACCTAAGCCAGACCTTCCTTTACCTTAATGAATCAAAACAGCTTCCCTTCATTTATCTTCCCTCACCTGACCCCCTCCAACATTAATTAGTAACCTTACACAAATTAATCAAGGGCTTACTCTGCTAAATAAAGTGATGCCCAAATGAATCAACAACTCACTTGGCTAAATATATTACACCTAAATGAGTCAGTAGCTTTCCACGCTGAATATCACAGTAGTAACCTTACATAAATGAGTCAGTGGCTTTACCTACTAAATATAATGACCACTAAATGAATCAATAGCTTTATGTACTAAATATAACAGTAGTAACCTTACATAAATGAGTTAATGGCTTTACCTACTAAATATAATGACAGCCAAATGAATCAATAGCTTTATGTACTAAATATAACAGTAGTAACCTTACATAAATGAGTCAATGGCTTTACCTACTAAATATAATGACAGCTAAATGAATCAATAGCTTTATGTACTAAATATAACAGTAGTAACCTTACATAAATGAGTCAATGGCTTTACCTACTAAATATAATGACCGCTAAATGAATCAATAGCTTTATGTACTAAATATCACAGTAGTAACCTTACATAAATGAGTCAATGGCTTTACCTACTAAATATAATGACAGCTAAATGAATCAATAGCTTTATGTACTAAATATCACAGTAGTAACCTTACATAAATGAATCAATAGCTTTATGTACTAAATATCACAGTAGTAACCTTACATAAATGAGTCAACCAGTGCCTTAACTACTAGATATAACCTTTCCTAAATGAACCAGTGCCTTTCCCTCAGTGCACCATCCCTCCTACTTGAGTCCAGGCCACACACCGCACACTCCCGGCACACAGCTCACCGTTTCCCATTTCCTGCGTTTGGTGTTGCTTCCCACTAATGTTTTGTGTTTTTGTTTTTTAATAATATGAATTGTGTTATTTTGGCTATATTAATATTTTTTTAATCCAAGCATGAATGTTTATTTTATTTATTTATTTATTTATTTATTTATTTTTTTTTTTTAAGATTAATTTGATTTTAATATGAATGCTAACTTATTATTTTTTGCTTTATTGCTCCATATTAATCTTGTTTTAATCCAAGCATGAATGTTTTTTTTTTTTTTTTTTTTTTTTTAAAGATTAATTTGATTTTAATATGAATACTAACTTAACCCCTTCACTACGGCCGGGCGAAAACAGAGCCCTGTGCCGTATCCGATATCACCGCGCGCGCCAAATTTCAAATGTTATTGAATATAACAAGTTTTCAGCCATAAATTCAATACAATCATCATGTATTATATATGAAAACATGCAGAATTAAATGGTGCACATAAAGAAACTCACTACGGCCGGGCCAAAACAGCGCCCCGCGTTGTATCCAGGATCGCCGTGCGCGCCAAATTTCAAATGTTGCTATTGAATATAACAAGTTTTCAGCCATAAACTCAACATAATCATCATGTATTATATATGAAAACATGCAGAATTAAATGGTGCACATAAAGAAGCATAAATTAATTGATAATTTTAAGATGTAAACATAAATATAAAGATAAAATAACTCGTATATTGGCTAAGGCGTGCCAGGATGCAGTATGCGCGTCCTCTGATATGGTACGGGGCACGCAAGGACACAGTACACGCGTCCTCGTGTTGAAGGGGTTAATATTTTTCTCTTTATTGCTCCACATTAATATCTTTTTACTCCTGGCATGAATGGTTGTAATATTTTTTTGCCAGCCTTGTTTCTTTATTAATATTCATGTTAAGATTGATTGGAGTTTATTTACATGGATGCTGTGCTAACTTTTTTTCTGGTTTTTGCTATATATTAATGTTTTTTAATCCTAGCATGAATGTAGCGTGATATTTTTTTTCAGTCTTGTTGTTTTATTAATATTTATGTGTTAAGATGACTTTGATTTTAATATGAATGGTGTACTGATCTTTTCATTTTTTTCCCTCTCTCCGTCTCTCTCGCTTTCTCTCTGTCCTTATCCTCTCCTCCATCCACATTGTATATTGGTCATTATTATTATTTCACTTCTGTTTCTATTATTTTGCTTCTATTTCTACTTCTCCTCTTCTTGTTGCTGTTTATCTTCTCTCTTCCTTCACTTCCTTCACGTAAATATTTCAACTCTGGTTATATTTTGTTTTTTCTCCTTTTATTTCTTTAATTTCTTTTATTTTGCTTTTATTTCTACTTCTATTCTTGCTTCATGTTGCTTTTGTCTTCTCTCTTCCTTCACTTCCTACATGTAAATATTTCAACTCTGGATATATTTTGTTTTTTTCTCCTTTTCTTTTATTTCTTTTATTTTGTTTCTACTCCTTCTTCTCTTCTTTATGTTGCTTTTTATCTTCTTTCTTCCTTCACTTCCTTCACATAAATATTTCAACTCTGGATATTTTTTGTTTTTTTTCGCATTTTTTCTCGTTACTTTTGAATTTTTCCGTCACTCTCTCTCTCTCTCACCCTTTGTGTACCTTTCTGTGGCACACTAACCTGGCACACTAACAACGGTCTGTCTGTGTGTTCTGTGGTTGGTGACGGTACTTGGCACTCACTAACTCTACTCTCTGACTGGTAATGGTTCTCTCTCTCTCTCTTTCTCTCTCTCTTGCTCTCTATCATTGACTGGATATACTTACACGGTGAACTATTTCTAACACACACACACACACACACACACACACACTCCTCCTCGACCTGACTGTATTATGTGCTCAAACACAACAATAATAATAATAATAATAATAATGATAATGGTTACTACATCCATTTTCCTTTCATTTATTTACGCATTCCTTTACTGCGTTCCTTTATCAAAATATCGGCAACTAACTTATTCAATATTTTTTTGGGGTAATGTGTAAACTGACCTTGACCTCTGTGTGACCTGCATGACCCCTCTATTGACCTCACCTTCGTTACGTCCCTTTGTCTTGATTCCTTTGTTGTCTGTGCCGCTAACTCCTCCCCTGACTCCTTTGTGTGGCTTGCATGACTCCTCTGTGTGTGTGTGTGTGTGTGTGTGTTTGCCTTGCCCTTTGCTAACCTTACTTGACCTTTATTTTGCATTCCTTCCTTTGCCTTAATCTTTTTTTTTTCTTTTTTTTTTTCATCTTTTTTTCTGTTGCATTCTTCCTTTACTTACCTTAATTTTTTTTCCTTCATTTGTTTTCCTTTTTTTTCCACCTTCATTCCTTTGCATTCTTCCTTTACTTACCTTAATCTTTTTTTTCCTTCATTCGTTTTCCTTTTTTTTCACCTTTATTCCTTTGTCTTTTTCCTTAACTTACCTTAATCTTTTTTTCCTTCATTTGTTTTCCTTTTTTTCACCTTTATTCCTTTGCCTTTTTCCTTTACTTACCTTAATCTTTTTTTTCCTTCATATGTTTTCCTTTTCTTCCACCTTTATTCCTTTGTCTTTTTCCTTCACTTACCTTAATCTTTTTTTTCCTTCATTCGTTTTCCTTTTCTTCCACCTTTATTCCTTTGTCTTTTTCCTTCACTTACCTTAATCTTTTTTTTCCTTCATTCATTTTCCTTTTTTCCACCTTTATTCCTTTGCCTTTTTCCTTTACTTACCTTATTATTTTTCATTGTTTTCCTTTTCTTCCACCTTCATTCCTTTGCATTCATCCTTTACTTACCTTGATCTTTTTTTTTTGTCTTCATTAATTTTCCTTTGTTTATCACCTTTATTCCTTTACCTTAATCTTTTTTTCATGATTCCTTTGTTTCTGGTCTTGCCTCACCCTTGACGACTGTTCCTATTCCCTTCCTTTGTTCCTCATCCTTCCTTTACTTATATTCTTCCCTTATTACCTTTTTTATCCTTTATTTGCCTCTTCCCTTTTTGGTTTGCTTGATTACTCTCCTCTCATGTTACTCACCCTTTACTCACTTCCTTTACCTCTATTCTTCCCTTATTCCTTATCTTTTTATCCTTTATTTGCCTCTTCTCCATTGGTTTGCTTGATTACTCTCCTCTCTGTGGCTTTCTCTCTCCCTCACTCATGTTACTCACCCTTTACTCACTTCCTTTACCTATATTCTTCCCTTATTCCTTATCTTTTTATCCTTTATTTGCCTCTTCCCTTTTTGGTTTGCTTGATTACTCTCCTCTCTGTGGCTTTCTCTCTCCCTCACTCATGTTACTCACCCTTTACTCACTTCCTTTACTTCTGTTCTTCCCTTATTCCTTATCTTTCTATCCTTTATTTGCCTCTTCCCTTTTTGGTTTGCTTGATTACTCACCTCTCTGGGGTTTTCTCTCTCCTTCACTCATGTTACTCACCCTTTACTCACTTCCTTTACTTCTGTTCTTCCCTTATTCCTTATCTTTTTATCCTTTATTTGCCTCTTCCCTTTTTGGTTTGCTTGATTACTCTCCTCTCTGTGGCTTTCTCTCTCCCTCACTCATGTTACTCACCCTGCATTCACTGTCTGACCTGACCTGCATGACCTCCACTGACCTCGGATACGCCCTTGACTCACTCACTCCGCATGACCTACTCTCGCCTGTTAACTCGTCACCTCACTCACTGCATGCCCTCCACTTGTGACCTCTCCCTCACCACTCATCCACCCCTTATCCACCCTTACTGACCCTCTGTCCACCCTTATCTTACCTTATCCACCCTTATTCAACCCCTATTTGACCCCTTATCATACCCTTACTAACCCTCTATCCACCCTTATTCAACACCTATTTGACCCCTTTTCCACCCTTATCCACCCTTATCTAACCCCTTATCCACTCTTACTGACCCTTATCCACCCTTACCTAACCCTATCCACCTTTTCTGACCCTTATCTGACCCTTTTTTTTACCCTTATCCGACCCCTTACCTGACCCTTTTTGACCCTGATCCGACCCCTCATCCTCCCTACACCCCTTACTCACTTACGCAACCTAGTAAAGTGAACATCCAGAGTGCCGTGTCAGCTCTCAATTCGACCAGTGTCTCCTTTGGCACCGCAAGCAGCAATGGCCGCCTCGGAGACACGCCCGGCACCGCCACCAACAACGGCACCGGGGTGGACGAGCTGACCAAGAGGGCTGCACTGGCCGAGGAGGAGGCCATGTACGAGAAGCTCAAGGTGAAAGCCGAAGTGAGGACAGATCGCGCTGTTTGTTCATGGTGGAGAGGAGGACCCTTGATAGATGCTTTAGTGCCCCCTGCTGTACCCTGTGGCTTGTGTTGTGCTCTGGCTTATGTTGCGTTCCTGTCTAATTTTGGGGGGCTCAGATTGAAGGGAGATATCATGCTGTTTGTTGCTAGTGGATTGATGGACCCTTGATAGATGCTTTAGTGCCCCCTGCTGTACCCTGTGGCTTGTGTTGTGCTCTGGCTTGTGTTGCGTTCTTGTTTTTAATTTTTGGGGCTCAGATTGAAGGGAGATATCATGCTGTTTGTTGCTAGTGGATTGAAGGACCCTTGATAGATGCTTTAGTGCCCCCTGCTGTACCCTGTGGCTTGTGTTGCATTCCTCTTTCTCATGTGCGTTTTTAATTTGGGGCTCAGATTGAAGGGAAATATCATGCTGTTTGTTGCTAGTGGATTGAAGGACCCTTGATAGATGCTTTAGTGCCCCCTGCTGTACCCTGTGGCTTGTGTTGCGTTCCTCTCTTTGATGTGCGTCTTTCATTTTTTAGGCTTAGATTAGAAGCAGGAGTTAGGAAAGATTGTGCTGTTTGTTGCTAGTGGAGTTGAGGACCCTTGATGATGCTCTAGTGCCCCTCATAGTCCTCTGTACCTTGTGTTGTGTTGCTTTCCTTTCCTTCATATACGTCTTAATTTTTTAGGCTCAGATTAGAAGCAGGAGTGAGGAAAGATAGCGCTGTTTATTGCTAGTGGAGTCGAGGACCCTTGATAGATGCTCTAGTGCCCCTTGTCCTCTGTGGCTCGTGTTGTGTTCCTCTCTTTCATATAGGTATCTTTAATTTTTTACGCTCGGAGTAAAAGCCAAAGTGAGGACAGATTGCGTTGTTTGTTGCTAGTGAGGTTGAGGACCCTTTATAGATGCTCTTGTACCCCTTATTGTTGTTCCCTGTTGCTTGTGTTGCGTTACTTTCTTTCATATACATCTCATTAATTTTTTACGCTCGGAGTAAAAGCCAAAGTGAGGACAGATTGCGTTGTTCGTTGTTAGTGAAGTTGAGGACCCTTCATAGATGCTCCTGTCCCCCTTATTGTTGTTCCCTGTGGCTTGTGTTGTGTTACTTTCTTTCATATACACATCTTTAATTTTTTTTGCTCAGAGTAAAAATCAAAGTGAAGACAGATCATGCTGTTTGTTGCTAGTGGAGTTGAGGACACTTGATAAATGCTCTTGTCTCTTTGTAGTTCCCTGTGGCTTGTGTTTTGTTATGTCCCGCTCTTTCATATATGTATCTCTTTTAGGTCAGATTAAATAAGAGAAGTGAGGAAAGATTGCACTGTTGCTAGTGGAGTTGAGGACACTTGGTAGCTGCTCTTGTCTCTTTTTTGTTCCCTGTGGCTTGTGTTTTGTTATGTCCCTCTCTTTCATATATGTATCTCTTTTAGGTCAGATTAAATAAGAGAAGTGAGGAAAGATTGCACTGTTTGTTGCTAGTGGAGTTGAGGACCCTTGGCAGCTGCTCTTGTCCCTCTGATATCCCCTGTGGCTTGTGTTGTTGTGTATCGGCTGATTTTGTGTTCCCTTTGCCATATTCTTATCTTTTTAGGGTCAGATTAAAAGAAGAAATGAGGAAAGATCACACTGTTTTTTGCTAGTGGAGTCTTGGTAGCTGCTTTTGTGCCCCTGTTATTGTAAAAGTTCTGCAGGCTGGGTTAAGTGTGGGAATGCATAATCTTAGGCCCAACACTCATGTATCAACACTGTATAGAAGCCTTGCATTATATAGTAGTGTTTCCCAAGGACCCAGCACCCAGGCCCCAGTGTTGGCAGTCCTACAGTATTTCCGTTCATTCCAGCACGACCACGCCAAGAATAACCCCTTCCTGAGCTCCCCCACCAGCGAGACGGCCCCGGCCATCCCCACCAACAACGGAGACCCCTCGCAGATCATCGACCTCTTCGGCGCATCACAGACAGACACAGGAGCAGGATCACTGGTAGGTCGGTTAGGCTATACTCAGTTCATCCAAATCTGGTGTGCATTATCATGCCCTGGCAACCTGCTGTCCCATGGCATGCCTGACTGTGTGGATAATATATGATAGCCTATGCATGGGAAGCAGTCATCAGTATTATGTGTATGCAGGCAACAATAACAAATGGCGTCTGTTATAGTCGGTTTTGAGTTAATAATTATTTGTACTGTCACAAACAGCTGTTTTGTTAATATAAAGCCTGCTAATATTCTCAGTGGCAGATATCACCAAGGAAGTTTAATAATAATAATCAGCAATCTTGTAAATTAACAAAACAGTTGTTTGTGACAGTACTGATAATTTTTAGCTCAAAATCAACTATAATTGCCGGTATTTGTTATTGTTGTCTGCATATTATTGACACTGACGACTGTTTCCTCTGCGCAGGCTGTCATACATTATCCACTAAACCAGACACACTGACAGCACGATAATGCACACCTCAGACTTGGCTGAACCAATTTTAGTGGAGGTGTCGGCCCTCGGGCACCAACACTGTTCCTACTACTGTGATTACTAATGTTAATACTATTACTGCTGCTGTTACTGCTTTTCTTGACGTTTAAATTTGTCTCAGTCAAGTAAATATACAAAAGGTACATTAGATTTGTTTGCTGCCTTATCTACTGGCCTTATACATCCCCCATCCACCCCCTGTTTGACCTGAGTCTTCCTTCGCTCCACAGGCAGGTAAAGCTTCCGATGACCTCCTTCAGCTTGGCAATCCCTTCGCTGACATGCTGAGTGGGACGGCCGCCGCTCCCGCCCCCGCTGCAGCTGCCCCCGCCCAGCCATACACCAATGGTAGGACACAGCGCTCTGTAGGTCTCTCTCTCACTCTCTCCGCATGGCGCTACTCGGTTTCTGGACACGGACGCACGCCTCACCCCACTGCACCCACCCACTCACTCACCCTCGCACTCTCGCACCCTGTCTCAGCACCTCAGTCGTGTCTTGCCGCACACTCACCATGGAAAGTGTTCGGTCGTGTGTGGACGTAGCTGTGTGTTGGGACGCTCCCCGCGGCTCTCAAGCGCTGAGTCTGCTTGTATGACACACTGGATAAACTCAGGAGTGTTTGGATCCACAGAAAATGCTGATATAGTCGCAAATAACTCACTCGGGTCGTCACAAGTATTTAATCTTGCAAGACATTTCATTATAAGCTCTGAATAGTGTTTGGATCCCAGAAAATTTTGAAATAGATGTAAATAACTCCATTCATGGTTTCACAGGTATTTGATCTCCTTGGAGGACACTCATTATAAGCTTTGAAGTGCTTTGATCCCAGAAAATTCTAATATAGACACAAATCCCTTCATTCATGTCATCACAAGTATTTATATTTTCGGAGACACTGCATTATAAGCTTTGCAGTGTTTGGATCCCACAGAAAACATTGATGTAGCCATAATAGCTCACTCGGGCCGTCACAAGTATTTGATTTGATTGCAAGACACTTCACTACAAGCTCTGAAGTGTTTGGATCTCTCTAAAATGTTAATATGGAAAAATAACTTGATTCTTGGCATCATAAGTATTTAACCCAGTAGCAGCGGGGATCATGTTTCTTAGTGGTCCCTCTAAGCGAGAAAAATGTGAAAAAATCATCACTCCCACAAACCATTTCAAAATATATATCAAAGCATTTGTGATCAGTTTATGCATCATCTATTTTGGGGGGTTTATATCATGGCACAAATTTGGCCCATCACTGCTACACGGAAAAGCCACAAATTTGGCCCGTCACTGCTACACGGAAAAGCCACAAATTTGGCCCGTCACTGCTACACGGAAAAGCCACAAATTTGGCCCGTCACTGCTACACGGAAAAGCCACAAATTTGGCCCGTCACTGCTACACGGAAAAGCCACAAATTTGGCCCGTCACTGCTACACAGAAAAGCCACAAATTTGGCCCGTCACTGATACACGGAAAAGCCACAAATTTGGCCCGTCACTGCTACACAGAAAAGCCACAAATTTGGCCCGTCACTGATACACGGAAAAGCCACAAATTTGGCCCGTCGCTGCTACCAGTTAATTTCTTTTCATGACACACTATAAGCTTTGAAGTGTTTTGACCCCACAGAAAATGCTAATATATCCGTAAATATCTCTTCTCGCATTGCCACCAGTATTTCATCTGCTAGCAATATATTTTTCATACTCGTAGGTGTCATAGGTCCATAGAAAATTGCAATATATCAGTTTATAAAGAACTTCATTTATGTCAACCGAAGAACCTAACTCTCTTCTCATTCACTCTAGACTCATCACTGTTTTAGGTCTACAGAAAATTGTGATATATCTGTAAGGAACTTCATTCGTGTTCCTTCAAGATAAGAAATATGAGGGGAGGAAAAGCAAGACGATAACAGTAAAGATTAGGAGAGAGTTCACGGCGTATAGGAAAACCACAACAATATTGAGTAAAAATGAGCCGAGATTTCAGAGATCATACAAAAAAGCCTTTGGTCCCTTCACCAGAGGAGTATCAAGATGCCTTTCATATAGAAAAACCACAACAATAATGCGTAAAAATAAGCCGAGATTTCACAGCATGTAGAAAAAGCCTTCAGTCCCTTCACCAGAGGAGTATCAAGATGCCTCTCATATAGAAAAACCACAACAATGATGAGTAAAAATGAGCAAATATTTCACAGCATGTAGAAAAAAGCCTTCAGTCCCTTCACCAGAGGAGTATCAAGATGCCTCTCATACCAAGGCTGATCATTCTTTTGGCCCTTCTTTATTCTTTTAATTATCATCGTTTTGTCAGCAGCGCCCTGGATTTAGCATCGTTGTAAAGCAGGGGTAAAAGTAAGATTAGATTCTTGCCGGTACTGTCTTCAAAAGCGTACCCCTGCGTACCGGCTGTAGGCGGCTGTATATCTCTTCCTGGTACGGCGTACCCCTGTGCATGCGACACTGGCTGCCACTCTTCTCGTCCAGAACCCGTGAGAAACTGGGAACGCGAGCCACTCAGGCAGTGCTGTCAATTCTGATGGATGAAAATGCGCGAGATTGGGTATCCAAATCCGCTAGAAATCCACCACATATAATGAACTACTTTGCAATACGAGCGCTTCATGTTTACAAACAAATCCTGTCGCCTGGTAGGTAGCCAGGGGTGAAAGTTGTGTCTTCAAAAGCATACCCCTGCGTACCGCCTGTAGACGGCTGTATATCTCTTACCGGTATGGCGTACCACTGTGTACCGGCTTACTTTCACTCCTGTTGTAAAGTCTATAACACAAACACAATATTTCCTGCATCATGAAGACTGAGGTAATGCTAAATATGGGAAGTTTTACCTTTGATTTTGTTGCCTTGTTCTTGATTTTCATATGATATAATCCTTTCTTTATATAATTCTTTCACAGACTTACGTTTCAAATTCAAGTCATTAGTTATGGACACTTTCAATATCAGGTTTGCCCTGAGCTTGCATTCTTTATTATTAAGATATACAAAACCTTAACAAACTCACTTATCAAATTAGAATAGTTACCAACAGGCACTTTTGATATCACTGCCTTACCCTGAACTTGTCTTTAATATAATTCTTTCCTGTATAATTCTTTCACAAACTTACATATCGAATTAGAATAGTGAGCGACGAGCACATTTAATATCACTGCCTCATCCTTAACTTGCCTATAATATATATCTTTCCTGTATAATTTTTTCACAAACTCACTCATCAAATTCAAGCCGCTAGTTATGGACAGTTATAACATCAGTCTTGCCCTTCTTTACTCTTAGAATACATAAAAGTCCTCCACAAATTCACATGTAAAATTATTATCGCTAGTTATGGGTACTTTTATTATCAGTCTTGCTCTTAACTTGCATTCTTTACCATTTGTGGGCTTTTTTTTCATTATTGTTTCCTTTTTTGTGCCCTTGAGCTGCTTCCTTTACTGTAAAAAAAATGGAATATACAAAACTCCTTCCCCGACACACGTATCAAATCGATAATACTTGTGACCTCCGAGTGTTGCCGTTTCTCCCCGTCCCTATCCACCCTGTGAGGCACCCTATAGCTCGGTGTGGGTGCGGTGGGGTGGCCGTGAGTCCGGCGGGCTTCGTGTGTTTGTTCTGTTGCCGCGACTGTGTGGTTGTGTCGGTGTGTTTGGTGTCCAGGGGTAGCCAATTCGGCAGCCCTCGGTTTAAGATCTCTGTCCCGTTCCCCTCTCTCCCATTAGCTTGGTAGTGTTCCCATGGGGTCTATAGTAGTGCATGATATCCCCATTTACTCCCTCTTTTAGCTGTGTATCAAGGGGTTTCAGATTTATGAATGCATGTCTGTTTACTACCGTACTTCCAAGCTTATCCCTGTTGTATACTTCTTGGGATTACGATCATTATTTCTACTGTTCTTGAGGTGACAGCAGCCTTTAGCGTAGGTCCAGTCGGCTGCTCAAGGTGGTCGTATTAATGACTTAACTTCTCTCTCTCACTAAAGCTCTTGATCACTTAAGAAAAGGTTAAATATTTGCCTCTTGCAGTGTGGTAAGTATTGCTTTTGTCTCTTCCCCTTGTGTGTGTGTATGTATGTGTTGATCTATAGGTGTTGTCTTGCTGTTTGTGTGTGTGAGAGTGTGTGCCTTTGTGTGTGTGTGTGTGTGTGTGTGTGTGTGTGTGTGTGTGCGCCTTTGTGTGTGTGTGTGTGTGTGTGTGTGTGTGTGTGTGTGTGCATGCCCGCTGCCTGCCTGCCTGCCTGCCTGCCTGGTTCCCTGTCTCACTGTAAGTGTTGTACAGCCATCAACTCCCTCATTACTTTTTAGAATTTTGAACAATCTGGTCCAATATTTTATAGCTCAAGTGTTTTCTCTTTTACATTTGTATACTATAAACAAAACAAGTCTTCATGTACTCTAATGATTATTTTATTTGATGTTTTTAGCTACTCCATATCTCTAGTCCACATGAGTCTGCTGCCGTAGGATGAGTCAGGGCCTGTGGGTCATGTTTTGCAGTAGTGTAGCCAGTGAGTGAGGGGCAGTGGGGTCTGGTGGGGGGCAAGGCACTGAGCTACGCCTGGACTCCACCACAGGCACAGAGTCAAAAGAAAACGTATGACTTGAGAGGCTGTAACAAAACCATCCTCATCTCTCCCTGGCCTCACACCACAGGGACAGATTCAGAAGGGAACACATGACTTGAGTCCGTAACAAAGCCTCTCTTGTCCTTATGTCACAGTGAGAGATTCAGAAGGGAAGATTCTGTGTGTAACTGGCCCTAAGTGACTGTAACAAATTCACTCTTGTCCCCATATTGAAGTAACAGATTCAGAAGAGAACAACATAGGAAAGTAGCTTTAGTTCAGAGACTATGGGCCATATTCTTAAACATTTCTGTGCCTAAGGACCCAGATTTGACAAGGCTTTCGTGGGAGTTTTGGGCATTTCCAGGGGTAGTTTAATGACCCTGGTGGTAGTTTAACCCTTCTTCTGTGCCATGAACCTAAAAACACTCATGACAACCCGACTGATCTTACTAGCATTTGGAAATAGTTGATGTGAGAGGTCCTTTACCAGTTACACATGACGAGCTCAAAATTCAGCGTGACCAGAGCAGAACGTGATCAGTGAAGCAAAGAGAAGAGCCACAAACTCCTCTTATGTAGCCTGGGACACAGAAAGGAAGGAGGAGGGTGTGGGTCATGCCTTGCTCACCCCCACACACCAGACACTGCCACCGCCACCCCAGAAACAGTTAGTCAGGTAGATTAGTGCATTAGGACTGTTCACCCTCGATTTGGCGGACGCTGAGAAAAAACAGGAGTCTGAAATTTGCCTGGAAGCACAAAATTCTGAGGGAGAGTTGTCCAATAAATCTTGAAGAATAAAATAGTCATGCCATAAGTCTGAAATTTGATTGAAAGCACAAAATTCTGAGGGAGAGTTGTCCGAGAAATCTTGAAGAATATAATAGTCATGCCATAAGTCTGAAATTTGATCGAAAGCACAAAATTTTGAGGGAGAGTTGTCCGAGAAATCATGAATGAAATAGTTGTGCCAGAAGTCTGAAATTTGATCAAAAGCACAAAATTCTGAGGGAAAGTTGTCTGAGAAATTTTGGATGCCTAGATTTTGTCCAGAACATTCAAAACTAAAAAGGAAGTCATTATGCAAAGTAGGGATAGGTTTTGTAATTTACTGATAGGTTTGAATTGAGTCGAGAATCCCAAAAACCATGAAAAATAGTTATGTAAAGAAGGAAAAGGTTCTGAAACACACCCAAGAGCTCAAGTTTTGTTTAGCATATTCAAAGTGTAAGAAAATAGAGCTATTCAAGGACGAGAAAGGTCTTGCAATATACCGAGAAGTTTGTACTCAGGCAAGACTCCAAAACCAAGAAAAATAGTTATGTAAAGAAGGAAAAGGTTCTGAAACACACCCAAGAGCTCAAGTTTTGTCTAGCATATTCAAAGTGTAAGAAAATAGAGCTATTCAAGGACGAGGAAGGTCTTGCAATATACCGAGAAGTTTGTACTCAGGCAAGACTCCAAAACCAAGGCAAATAATAATGCGAAGAAGGAAAAGGCTTTGAGACACACCCAAGAGCTCAAGTTTTGTCTAGCATATTCAAAGTGTAAGAAAATAGAGCTATTCAAGGACGAGAAAGGTCTTGCAATATACCGAGAAGTTTGTACTCAGGCAAGACTCCAAAACCAAGGCAAATAATAATGCAAAAAAGGAAAAGGCTTTGAAACACACCCAAGAGCTCAAGTTTTGTCTAGCATATTCGTAGTCTAAGGAAAAGAGTTAAGCAAGGTCGGGAAAGTTTTAAAGTTCGCTATAAAGTCTGAATTTGGATGAGGAAAGTTAATCTGAATATCTTTTTTTTTTCTATTTTTTTTTCCGGAGCGGCATGTAGCGGACTTATTTTGTTATTATTTTTTGTTTCTTCCCCTTGATCTGCCTCCCTTCCTGTAAAAAAATAATAATAATAATCTAAAAATCTCTCTCCTGGCCTATCGTTTGTTTTTCTTTTATTCAGAGCAGCATCTAGCAGGCTTATTTTATTGTTGTATTTTGTTTTTTGCCCTTGAGCTGCCTCCCTTGCTGTAGAAAAAAAAAATAGTTAACCTGAATATTCCTCTCCTCCGTTCTTTTTTTCTTTTGTTCAGATCGGCGTCCAGCGGTCTTATTTTGCTGTTTTTTTATTTTTTTTATTTCTTCCCCTTGAGCTGCCTCCCTTGCTGTAAAAAATGTAATAAATGAAAATCCCTTTATCCAAAAATTCGCATTATCAAAAGTTTCACCAAATCGAGGGTTAAGAACAGTCAGTGGCTTTAGCAGATAGCAATGTGATAGGTGAATGTTGTTATGGTGTAGAATGACCCTTTATACCCCCGCCCTCCCCTCACCCTCCCATTCCACCCCCCTACCTGACCTGGAGTGGACTGTTCTTTCCTTGTGGAGTGGGTTGACAAGTACCAGCGAACTAGTGTCTTTCCATTCTCTGGCATGGCGTTCGTGGGTGACTCTTACGTTCCTTGGCGTGGAGTATGGCACCGAGGATTTGAGTGTTGGCCGTGACTCCTGCTCTTGTGAATGGAAAGATGGTGTGTGATGCAGTGTTGGGGTGTAGCGTCTTTCCATTCTCTGGGCTGGCTTTCGTGGGTGACTCTTACATTCCTTGGTGTGGAGTATGGCACCGAGGATTTGAGTGTTGGCCATGACTCCTGCTCTAGTTAATGGAAAGATGGTGTGTGATGCAGTGTTGGGGTGTAGCGTCTTTCCATTCTCTGGGCTGGCTTTCGTGGGTGACTCTTACATTCCTTGGTGTGGAGTATGGCACCGAGGATTTGAGTGTTGGCCGTGACTCCTGCTCTTGTGAATGGAAAGATGGTGTGTGATGCAGTGTTGGGGCGTTGATTCTATGTGAGGTGTGTTTGAGAGAAGGTATAGAAGAGTGAGTCAAACACAATAGTAAAAATATAATATCACCCTTACTGAGCTTAGTATTACCGTTACATACGTTGACCCAGACCAAGGACACACCACATGAGCCTAAAAGTGGGTGTTTGAGAGAAGATAAAGAAGAGTGACACAAACACAATAGTAACAGAGTATAATATCACCTCTCCTGAAACTGATTTCTCTTTTTGGCCACTCTACTCTATTTTGGAGCAGTAAGTTGCGGGCTTTTTTTTTTCATACCGTTTTCTTTCTTTTTTACGCCCTTGCTATGTCTCCTCTACTGTAAAAAAAAAAGAAAAGAAAAAGAAATACTGAGCATAGTATTACCTTCACGTACGTTGAGCCAGACCAAGGACACACCACATTAGCCTAAAAGTGTGTGTGTTTGAAAGAAGGTACAGAAGAGTAACACAAACACAATATTAACAGAGTATAATATCACCCTTACTGAGCATAGCATTACCCTTATATAAGTTGAGCCAGACCAAGGACACACCACATGAGCCTAAAAGTGTGTGTGTTTGAAAGAAGGTACAGAAGAGTAACACAAACACAATATTAACAGAGTATAATATCACCCTTACAGAGCATAGCATTACCCTTACATAAGTTGAGCCAGACCAAGGACACACCACATTAGCCTAAAAGTGTGTGTGAAATCAGACTGGAACGTGATCAGTGACAAGACAGATAGTGAAAATAGTGTGAGTGTTTTGTGCGCTGGCAGAGAAATGTGTCACAGTAAACATACACTACTAGGTACACAAACACATGGGAAGGATTGAAATGCAAGCCGTGTTTCCAGGAAGGTTACACTTGATTGATTTGTGTGCCGAGTGGCCTAAGACTACCCACACGCTGCCCTGAAGACCACCTATCAACCAGGACTCTAGATTCTCTCTCTAAAAAGTGGATCTAAGATGAGGTGTGCGGGGCAGCATGAGTCTAGCAAGATGGTGCCACTATAAAAACACAGCATACTTAACACACATCAATAGCCACACAAAGACAGGAACAGTTAAAATGGGTCATATAAGTAGCAGGCTTCTTTTTTTTACGCCCTTGCACTGTCTCCTCTGCTGTAAAAAAAAAAAAAGAGCTGTCAACATCAATTTAACGTCAATTCAACTAAACGGCCCAACGGAACATGTGGCCTCGACTCAACACTCCGCCACATCGCATTGGTACTTGTCACCTCTAGCCCCAAGGAAACCCAGAGTCCGTTCCACCCCTGAAGTGTGTCTAGAGGATGCCTAGGTAGTAATGAACGCCGTTATCCTCACAGGTGTCTCTCAGAGTGTGTGTCAAACCTCCTCCACAGCCCCTGGTTTTGTTTCTGATAATGCCTTTGATGCTGTATTTGGCAACAGTAGCACGTCCCAGAGTAAGTTGTCTTCTCAGCATGAACTGGATTTGTTATGTTCCTTGGTTACAAGTTCATATTATTTAGTTTTTTCACATACATAACAGTTCTCCTCCTCACAGTCCCTCAGCCCCTCAGTCCCTTTAAATAACTATGTTCTAAGTTCCTTCCATGGTCCTCTAACTTGACTTATCAGCATGGACTGGATTTTTTGTTTCTTTGTTACAAGTTCATATTTGAGTTACTTCATATACATAAAAGTTCTCCTCCCCTCAGTCCCTCAGTCCCAGTTCAGGTCCTTCCTCTTAAGTTCTCTTCTCAGCATGGACTGGATTTGTTATGTTCCCCGATATTAGTTTATATTTTTAGTTTCCTTCACACATATTAGGGTTTCCTCTTCATGTTCCTTCAGTCTTGTCAAACATTCTCAAAGTCTTCAATAATGACTCCGTTCAGGTTCTTCCCAGAGTTGTGTTCCCAGCATGGACTACCTGATAATAGCTGTTAATATCCTGTGTTTTTTCAATAGCAGTTTTTCGTCCCTCCACACACAAGGTTTCCCTCTATGTTCCTTTCTATCTAACAGTTTTCAGAGTGTCAATAGTCTAGACTCTCCTAGTTTAATCCTTTCCCAGTGTTGACTTTATTGGTTATTCACATTTCATCTTAACTATTTTTTCTATAGCAGTTTTCGTCCCTCCACACACTAGGTTTTCCTCCATGTTCACTTCTATCTAACAGTTTTCAGAGTGTCAATAGTCTAGACTCTCCAATTTTATCTCTTCCCAGTGTGGACTTTATTGGTTATTCACATTTCATCTTAACTATTTTTTTGATACAAGTTTTTCGTCCCTCCACACACAAGGTTTTCCTCTTTGTTCCCTTCTCTCTAACAGTTTTCAGAGTGTCAATAGTCTAGACTTTCCAATTTTATCCCTTCCCAGTGTTGACTTTATTGGTTGTTCACATTTCATCTTAACTATTTTTTCGATAGCAGTTTTTCGTCCCTCCACACACAAGGTTTTCCTCCATGTTCCCTTCTCTCTAACAGTTTTCAGAGTGTCAATAGTCTAGACTCTCCCAGTTTAACCCCTTCCGAGTGTTGACTTTATTGGTTATTCATATTTCATCGTAACTGTTTTTTCACCCTCCACATTAAGGTTTTTCGTCTAATGTTTCCTCTTAGTTAACAGTTTTCAGAGTGTCAGTAGGCTAGACTTATTTCATTCAGTTTCTTCTCAGTGTGGACTTCATTTCCTAGTATCCATATTTTATCATTACTTTATTTTTGTTCCTCCTCACACAAGGTTTTCTCTATTGTTCTGTCTTAAGCAGTTTTCAAAGACTTTCTTGTTTTGGAATATCCTGATGCTATTCCCCTTTCAATGTTTTTCTTCAAGGTATTCACACTCTAGTTCAATACTCAAGTTCAGGTCCTTCCCTTCAAATCCCTGAATCAATGGTTTTCCTCAAGGTATTCACACACTTTATTTTATCAGGCGAGTTCATGCCCTTCCCCTCCCCTCTCTAATCTTATTACCCTTCAATGGTTTTCCTCAAGGTATTCACACTATTGGATATCACTTGAGTTCAGGTCCTTCCCTTCCCATCGCTGAATCAATGGTTTTCCTCAAGGTATTCAAACACTTTATTTTATCAGGCGAGTTCATGCCCTTCCCTTCCCCTCCCTGATCTTATTCCCCTTCAATGGTTTTCCTCAAGGTATTCACACACTTTATTTTATCAGGCGAGTTCATGCCTTCCCTTCCCCTCCCTGATCTTATTCCCCTTCAATGGTTTTCCTCAAGGTATTCAAACACTTTATTTTATCAGGCGAGTTCATGCCCTTCCCTTCCCCTCCCTGATCTTATTCCCCTTCAGTGGTTTTCCTCAGGGTATTCACACACTATTTTATCAGTTAAGTTCATGCCCTTCCCTTCCCCTCCCTGATCTTATTCCCCTTCAGTGGTTTTCCTCAAGGTATTCACACTTTCAGTTATCACTTGAGTTCAAGCCCTTCCCTTCTTGTCCCTCCCTTCCCAGCCCTCTCAGTGTGTGTCTAAGTTACCCCAAAATTTACCTCTTCCTCTATTTTTAAGGTACTGGTACTATGGATGCCTGCAGTAATGTTACACCCAGAGTTTTACATATCTATATTTCTTTATGTGTTTATTTTTGTGCCCCACCGACTCTCACATTTTGGATAGGTGGCTAACGTTACCATTTGTTTCAGTTCAGGTTATGTGTTGATGTCTGTTCCTTAGTTCGTACGCACCACTGTAGTCAGTTCTCGGATCAGGGAAAAATGTGTGCTCTGGGAAAGTGAGTGAGGATTTAAAATTTGAAGATTGTCATGGTAAAGTTTGGTAAATATTCTTCAGTGTGAGGGGTCGTTAGTCGTCACACCTCTGCTTAAATTTCCTGGAGTCCTGTGTATGTGTTCTTGTGAAGTCATAGGTTCTCATGATCCGAGCACTGACTCAACCCTCTTGCATACGAACTCCGGAACATGACCACATTAGTTGATATACCCATGAACACCCTTCCCGTCCCATCCCTTCCCTTCCCTTCCCATCCCATCCCTTCCCATCCCATCCCTTCCCTTCCCTTCCCCTCCCATCCCATCCCTTCCCCTCCCATCCCTTCCCTTCCCATCCCTTCCCTTCCCGTCTCTTCCCTTCCCGTCTCTTCCCATCCCCTCCCTTAGCCCAGGAGTCAGCGTAGTGGCGTAGCAACCTGCATGACCCCACCCACTCCTGCCCAGTTCACGCATTCCTCTTTACCGCAGACAGCCGAGGAAATGCTGTGTGGTATGCCTTGTAGAGAGGGAATGCTGTGCTAGATAGGCAGTAGGATAAGTAATGAAGATGATGGAATGACGATAATGGAATGCTTAAGTTAGGGCAGGAAAGGCAGAAGATGGTGAATGACAGTAAATGATAATGATGGGATGACTGAAAAGGAATGGTGTGGTAGATAGACAATAGGATAAATAATGATAATAATGATGAAATGAAGATAATGGTATGCTTAAGTTAGGGCAGGAAAGGCAGAAGATGGTGAATGATAGTGAATGATAATGACGGAATGACTCGAAGGGGGGAGGTTCGTGAAGCAATGCAGTATATGATGAAGATAGTGATGAAACTAAAATGCTGTCTTAGGTTAGAGCAGGACAGGCAGATGATGATGAAAGATGGTGATGATAATGATAGTGAATTGTGAAGATGAGGATGAAGATGGAATGATGAAAGTGAGAAAGGAATGTGAAGATGCAGCGACGTGTTTGATAGTGAAAAATGATGATAGTGAATTGTGAAGATGAGGATGAAGATGAAATGATAGTGAGAAAGGAATGTGAAGATGCTGAAAGATGGTGATGATAATGATAGTGAATTGTGAAGATGAGGATGAAGATGGAATGATGATAGTGAGCAAGGAATGTGAAGATGCAGTGACTCATTTGATAGTGAAAGATGGTGATGATGATGATAGTGAATTGTGAAGATGGAATGAAGATGAGAAAGGAATGTAAGAATGCAATGACTTGTTTGATGGTGAAAGATGATGAGGATGAGGATGATGGGTGGAAGGAATGTCATGATAGCTTAGGACAGAAGAGATGGTGACACAGAAGGAGGTGAAAGATGGTGAGGATGATGATAGTGAAGATGATGATAATGAATGCTGAAGGGACTGTCATGGAAGGTTAGGGCAGAAGAGATAGTGACACATATGAAAGTGAAAGATGGTGAGGATGAGAATAGTGAAGATGATAATGAAAATGAATGCTGAAACGACTCTCATGAAAGGTTAGGGCAGAAGAGATAGTGAAAGATGGTGAGGATGATGATAGTGAAGATGATGATGAAAATGAATGCTGAAAGGTTAAGACAGAAGAGATAGTGAAAGATGGTGAGGATGATGATAGTGAAGATGATGATGAAAATGAATGCTGAAAGGACTGTCATGAAAGGTTAGGGCAGAAGAGATAGTGAAAGATGGGGAGGATGAGAATAGTGAAGATGATGATGATGATAATGAATGCAGTAGATTTATATATTTTTCTTTGTAGCATTGGAAGACAAATTTAGTATTGCATTCCTTCAATTAATCTTTCACATTTTAAATAGTGCAAGTTTTACCACTATTACTATTATTACTGTTATCACTATTATTTATTCCTGTTATTAGTGTTGTTATATTTCACAGATGTCATATTCCTTCCTCCTGGTTCCATATATGTCCACACACGCCCCACCGACACCTTAATCTGATTTTTTGGTTAATGCATAAATGGCGTCGGCCACCACACCAGCCCTGAGGCACCCTACTCCTTGGCTTTAGATGCTATTGTTGTTATTACTACTGTTATTACTGTTATTGAGGTTCATGGGAGGGCATCAAGGGAAGATAAATAAACTGATACAGACCCAGAGTCCCCTCGCTGAGCAGACTTGGATGTGAAGACTAAGGGCCACTTTCACAGTCACTTTGTTTGTTTTGATTATTACCAATGGCGGCGATCGGCACTATAGTATTTCCACGTGAAACTGGTCGATGGGGTAGTGGCGGCTGCAGGGTTAGCCTAGCCCCTCACCTTGCCACACACCCTCAATACCTCTTGCTTCATCTGCAGCCTCCACTACCCCATCGGCCAGTTTCACGTGGAAATACTACAGTGCCGATCGCCGCCACTGGTAATGATCAAAGTAAACAGAGTGACTGTGAAAGCGTCCTTAAGAGAGACAGTGGCAGTAAAGTAAAGGGAAGAATACAAGAAGAGGGAAAAAAACAATACCTGATGAGTTAGCAGCTGGGTGTTGACTTGCTCTTCAAACTTATCAGTGGGAGGAAAGGAAGGTTAATGTTAAAGAAAAGGCAGGGACAGTACAGTAAGGAGTAATGTTTAAGAAAAGGCAGGGACAGTACAGTAAGGAGTAATGTTTAAGAAAAGGCAGGGACAGTACAGTAAGGAGTAAGAAGAACATTAGATATAGATGAAAGCCCTTGATCGAGACACTTGGTGGGTAGTCACTGAATGTCTAACCTCATATTATCCACTCTAAAAAGCCCCTCAGTAAGTCCATGGTTAGAGGGCTGGGTGTGTATCAGTAAGCAGACCCTGATGGCATGGGCCGAGAGCCTTTAGTGCCTTAAGAGTCAGGTCCCCAATGGCTGGTGGTGTGGCCGGCGCTGTGTTGTGATGCACCTCAAGGAAGATTTAGCTTATGAGAGTATGCCTTGTGTGTGTGTGTGTGTGCGTGTGTATGTGTGTGTGAGCGTGCGTGCGTGTGTTTTGTTTTCAGGCGAGAGTTGTCAAGCTGTTGAAGTCTTCCTCTGGGTGCCGATTGATGATGATGATGACGATGATATTATTCTTGAGTGCATCACATTTACATTATTTTTGTCCCTGTAGCTCACCAACCATAGCCTTGAGCCCATAAGATGCTTGTGAAGTTTGCTGCTTCTGCACACCCACCACTTGACACTAATAGAATGACTCATTGTTGCATGACAGGCACGGCTGCGACCAGTTCCTTCACATGGCCAGGTAATAGTCGTATGTACTGTTTTGACTCACACCTTGCTAACGAGGAGGTTGGCTTGCAGGTAACCTTACTGTGCCGGCTTACTCTAACACACTACTACTACTACTACTCCTACTGCTACTACTACTACTACTACTACTACTACTACTTTGCCACTACTAACAGATATGGTAAGATTTCAGCATGCCGATCACAGTACTGGTGGATGGCTACTTGCATCTCCGCATCTCTCATTCTCGTTGTCCGTGCGGCGGCCCAAGAGCTGCGTGGCCTCGTAATGTAGTCTCGTGGCTGCCGGTGCTTATATTCTTGTCGAGGCCACAGGCGGGAAAAGTCGGGGAAGGCTAGACACACTTACAGAGCTATAGGTCGAGAGGAAGGCAAGTAGGAATGTTTCAATTTTTTATTTATTTATTTTTATCTATTTCTTTATTTAATATTTTTTTACAGCAAAGGAAGCAGCTCAAGGGCAAAAATAAATGAGAGCAAAAAAGCCTGATATCGAAAAAGCCCGCTGCTAGTGTGTCTCATTAAAAAATCCAGGAAAATTTATCTTGAATGTAAAGCAATAGGCCAAGAGGAAAGCGAGCAGGAGTGTTGCGTGTCTCGTAAAGTACTGTTGAAAATTTGATCTTAAGTTATGTTTTTATAGGCCAAGAGGAATGCATGCAAGAGTGTGTGTCTTGGCAAGGAACACAGAAAAATTGATCTTAAGTTTAAACCTATAGGCTGAGAGGAAAGTGAGCAGGAGTGTGTCTCATGAAGGAACTCGGAAAATTTGATCTCCAGCGTAAATATGTTTTCTTAGGCAGAGAAAAAAGACTTGGAGGTGTTAGAAGTAAAGGAAGGATTAGCACTGGGCCGAGCAAGATGGAGGAGGGTTTCGCAAGTCCAACCCCGAGAATGGGAGACGGCAGACTATGAAAGATAATGATAGTGAAATGGGAAGATGAGGATGAAGATGAAATGATGATAGTGAGCAAGGAATGTGAAAATGAAGTAACTTGTTTGATGGTGAAATATGATGAATGATGATGATGTTAATGATGGTGAAATATGAAGATGGAATGAAGATAATGAGCAAGGAATGTGAAGATGCAGTGACTTGTTTGATGGTGGAAGATGATGATGATGAGGAGGATGGGTGGAAGGAATGTCATGATAGCCTAGGACAGAGGAGATGGTGACACAGGAGGAGGTGAAAGTATAGAGGAGTGTGTGTGTGAAGGCGAAGAATATAGGAAAATAGATTGTAACCATAAATATTTAGGCCAAGAGAAAATCATGCAGGAGTGTGAGTCTCATGAAGGAACATGGAAAAACAAATCTTACAAATAGTTCTGTGTTTATTATTCCTTTTTTGATGGTAAAGGAGGCAGTTCAAGGAATAAGAAAATAAAGAATAGACGAGAAGGCCCACTCGTGCTTCTGGTAACAGTTGATAGGGTGATAAGAGTAACTGAATGGAGAGTTGCCATAATAATCTTCTCTTAAAAGCGTTTAGGTCGCAGGAGTTAATACAGACAAAGGAAGGAAAGGCTTAAGTTTGCATCAAGATCATGTCAAAAGAGGGTCAGAAATCGAATAGAGAGTTGTCGAGGTGTCTTGATATGTTCCTCTCGAAAGTGTTGAAGTCATAGGCAGGAGGAAATACAGACAAAGGAAGAAAAGGCTTAAGTTTGCATCAAGATCATGTCGAAAGAGGGTCAGAAATCAAATGGAGAGTTGTCGAGGTGTCTTGATACTCTCCTCTTGAAAGCGTTTGTGTCGTAGGCAGGAGGAAATACAGACAAAAGAAGAAAAGCTGTTTAAGTAGTTTGCATTAAGATCTAGTCAAAAGAAGGTCAAAAATCAAATGGAGAGTTGTCGAGGTGTCTTGATACTCTCCTCTCGAAAGTGTTGAAGTCATAGGCAGGAGGAAATACAGACAAAGGAAGAAAAGGCTAAAGTTTGCATCAAGATCTAGTCAAAAGAGTGTCAGAAATCGAATGGAGAGTTGTCGATGTGTCTTGATACTCTCCTCTCGAAAGCGTTGAAGTCATAGGCAGGAGGAAATACAGACAAAAGAAGGAAAGCTGTTTAAGTAGTTTGCATCAAGATCTAGTCAAAAGAGTGTCAGAAATCGAATGGAGAGTTGTCGATTTGTCTTGATAGCCTCCTCTTGAAAGCGTTGAAGTCATAGGCAGGAGGAAATACAGAAAAAGGAAGGAAAAGCTGTAGTATGTATCAAGATCTAGTCGAAATGAAATGCCAGAATATCCTCTTTTTCTGCACTCACACACGACCTCTGCATGTAACGGAACACACGAGAAATTAAACCAGACAGGGAAAGGTTTGCCGGCGCCGGGGATCGAACCCCACTACAGAAAGAGGGTCAAAAATCAAATGGAGAGTTGTCTTAATACTCTCCTCTTGAAAGCGTTGAAGTCATAGGCAGGAGGAAATACAGACAGAGGAAGGAAAAGCTGTATTATGTATCAAGATCTAGTCAAAAGAGGGTCAGAAATCGAATGGAGAGTTGTCTTAATACTCTCTTCTTAGCTGCGTGAAATAAGTAGCAGGCAGGAGGAAATACAGACAGAGGAAGGAAAAGCTGTATTATGTATCAAGATCTAGTCAAAAGAGGGTCAGAAATCGAATGGAGAGTTCTCGCTTTGCCTTGATGCTCTCCCCTTGAAAGTGTTCGTGTCATAGGCAGGAGGAAATACATACAAAGGAAGGAAGGAAAAGCTGTACTCTGCATCAAAGTTTAGTCCACTACCTAGCATGCCCCAGACTCCCTCTTAGACATAGGCACCCTGACCATCATCCCCCTTCCCTTCTGTTATCCTCTCCCTCGTGCGTGCCAAGATTGAGTGCCTGGGGTCTGAGTGGGTTGGAACGGCTGACTGGCATCTCGTAGCGGTGAGGAGTGACTGTGTGTGGGAGACTTACGTGAAGAGGGTTGACATGATGTGTTGTGTACGGTTAGAGAGAGAGAGAGAGAGAGAGAGAGAGATGGTTAGGTAGTATTTGAACTTGCTTTCCAGGGAACAGAATCACAATGAAGTAGATAGATATATAGATAGGTAGAGAGGTAGATGGATAGATAGACAGAGATAGATGGTTAGACTATATTTTAATTTGCTTTATGAAATAGATACATAGATAGAGAGGTAGAAGGGTAGATAATGTAGATAGATAGATGAGATAGATAAAGAGAGAGAAATGGTTAGACACTTTAAATATCCTTTCCAGAGAATAGAATTAAAACGAAATACTTAGATATGTAGATAGGTCAAAAAGTAGAAGGGTAGATATGTAGATGGGAGAGAGTAGATAGAGAGGTAGAAGAGTAGATAATGTAGATAGATAAAGAGAGAGAAATGGTTAGACACTTTAAATATCCTTTCCAGAGAATAGAATTAAAACGAAATGCTTAGATATGTAGATAGGTCGAAAAGTAGAATGGTAGATATGTAGATGGGTAGATAAGGAGAGAGAGAGAGAGAGAGAGTAGAGTGAGAGAGAGCGAGTGAGTTACGTCGTGCGCTCTTCTCTTGCAAGCTGCCGGGCTGGACGATCTTGCCGCCAGCTTCACCGCCCCAGCCGCCGAAGCCAACCCTTTCGCCGACTTTGGCATGTCAGGGCCCGTCCCCGCTCCTTCCCTCCCCCCCCAGAGTGGTCTTGGGTCTATCGGCACCTCCACCATCACCACCACCACCACCACCACTACCACCACCACCACCACTACCACCTGTACCACCACCGACCTCCTGGCTGGTTTGGACTCGCTGGCAGGGGTTGGCATTTCTGCCGCCCCCCCGCTCCCCATTGTACCCCCAGCTCAGCCTGAAGGTGACCACTGACACCACCCATCACCACTTTCATCACCACTGGCTATTGTATCCCTGTATCTTCATCACTAGTAACTTCTTCTTCTTCTTCTTCTTCTTCTTCTTTTTTTTTTTTTTTCACCGTTTTTTCCTCTTCCTTTCCTCTTCTTCCTCATTTTACTCCTCTGCCTCCATCACCATCATATCTTCCATAGAGACACCCCTCCTCCTCCTCCTCCTCCCCCTCCCCCTCCTCCCCATCCTCTTCCTCCTCCTCCTCGTACAAAATCGAAAGGAAAAAAAATGACGTGTCCACAATTGGCAAAGTTATGATGGCAAATTCTGTGTTACATGACTGCCCCTCCTCCTCCTCCTCCTCCTCCTCCTCCTCCTCTACCACTTCTACCTTGCACAAAATTGAGTAGGAAAAAAAATCGCATTCATCCACAATTATCGGCAAATCTTAAACCTCAAAGTTGATGGCAAATGGAGTGCTGTTCCCCTTCCCCTTGGTCCCTCCTCCTCCTCCTCCTCCATCTCCTCCACCAAGTCAGCAGGGCACAGCATCCTCAGCACAGTCAGTCAGTCAGCACCGCCTGTAATGAGCCGCCTGCCAACCAGTACTCTTGTCTGTGTCACCGTCAGTCCCTTGAGCCGGTGGGGGTGTCGGCCAGTCTCTCTGAGCGTCACTTGTGTTATCAGCCGTTCCTGCGCCTGTTGAGAACAATGCTTACAGGTCGTTAACCCCTAAGGGACACACAAAATCTAAGGGGTGACTCCCAAGAACAGGCGTTTTTCAAGTGGATTTCTCGTAATAACTCGTGTGACACTAATGATATAACAAATTTAATCACGGTAAAATAACTGATAATAACAATTAGAAATAAACAAATAGGGTCTGTGTGTGGACATGAGGTAAAGGACTTGGCTTTATGTGCAAAGTCCCTTGTAAGCAGAAAAAAAATAAATCCATCACAACCAGCCACTAGACCTATGTATGTGTGTATTTAGGCCTAAGGTTGTCGATTAGTGTATTTCAGATGTAGAACAATAGTGTAGGTCATGAGGAGAGAAGGGGAATAAGGCAAAGCAGGGGCCTCCACACGCGGGAAACTTGTCTTTGAACAGAGCCCACCAATATTTACGGCTGTGGATCTCGTCCTTTAGGGGCTAATATTACGTATTAGGTGTTTAGGTCATTTGATATACGAGTTCACAATCACTTTTCCACCAAAAACGTAACCCAGTCGTGAAGCCCCGGAGACCTGTACGTGTTGACAGCGTTGTTTTCAGCAGTCTATGGAACAGGCGACGATAACCCGAGTGTCATGTAGAGGCCGGCCTGCACACCCTGCCCTGGCCGGTGCACTGTGTAGCCTGCGCCCCGTCACAAAGCACCATGGCCCGTACCATCCGCCATCGCCCTTACTCGTGTGGACAGTGTGTGTGCCTGACCATGTGCCGCACGCTACTCCCCGCCGCGTTGCACGAAGCATGAGTCTCGTCAGCCACACCCAGCTACACACACACACACACACACACACACACACACACACACACACACACACAAACACAAACACACATACACACTCACTCACTCACTCACACACACACATACACACACACACACACACACACACACACACACACACAAGGCCCGCCCAGCCCATTCAGTCATACAAACACACAGGCAGGCAGATCCAACCCTCCTAGAAAGGAATTTGAATCCTTAAAACAATGGTCTGGATTCCCTTTAATCGTAGAGGCTGAAAATTGTCTCCATCCTCAAAGAAACACTGAATTCATGATTGAAAGAAATTGTAGCCCTTCTAAAAGTGTTGAATTCTTTTATAAACCCTCCCCCTAAAAAAAATATATTGAATGCAGAAAATTTTAGCCTCCATCCAAAAAAATCAATCAATAAGTATAGATAATAATGATAACAGAGCCATAACAGTGGTGGTGTGGCCCAAGGAGGCTCACTGCATCAAGCATGCCGCCGATCGCACCAAAAAGCGTAGCCATTATGTGTCGTGCAGCGCAGGGACGGACGTCTGCCTCCTGTGTTGCTTGTGGGTCACCTTGCACCACTGCCAGTTAGTCATCACAGTCCAAGTGTGGCTGTTTGCACCGTCTGTGTTGTCCCGTTTGTTGCCGCGCTGTGTGACGCAGGATGATACAGGCTGCACCCAAGACCATGGCTGCTGAACACTGCTAACAAAACCAAAGAATTCCCAGAAAAAAGAATCGCAATAGTCGCATCTTGTGTCATCCAGCGAAGTTGCACTCAGCTTCTCACTTCCCCTCAAAAACATAAGTCAAAAAGAAAATCAAAATTATCGCATCTTGTGTCATCCAGCAAAGTGACACTCGGCTTCCTCACAACCCCTCACCTCCCCTCCCTTGCCTCTCTACCCCTCAAAAACATAAGCCAAAAAGAGAATCACAATAGTCGCATCTTGTGTCATCCAGCAAAGTGACACTCAGCTTCCTCACAACCCCTCACCTCCCCTCCCTTGCCTCTCCACCCCTCAAAACCATAAGCCAAAAAGAGAATCAAAATGATCGCATCTTGTGTCATCCAGCAAAGTGACACTCAGCTTCCTCACTTCCCCTCACAGCCCCTCCCTTGCCTCTCCACCCCTCAAAACCATAAGCCAAAAAGAGAATCAAAATTATCGCATCTTGTGTCATCCAGCAAAGTGACACTCAGCTTCCTCACAGCCCCTCCCTTGCCTCTCTTCCCCTCCCCTCAAGTCTTCCCTTCATAGGCCCGCCAGTAGCCAGCACCGCCCGAGTCGCTGGCTGCCACCACACTCCATCATTGCTAGGGCTTTGACAGGCTTAAGGTAGTGGAGCTAGGCCGTGACGTTCCGCTGGAGTAGGAAGAGAGGCAAACGCACCATAGTAAGTTGTGTAGCAATGGATGGACCAGTCGTGTGAGCACCTGCGATGTGGATCTTCCCCTCAGCACCTCGTAGATAGCCAAGTAGTCGTAGTTTGTGTGTCGGGAGGTTGCGTCGCATGTCCCGGGCTTCTGCATGTGGTGTTTGAAGTGTTTGTGTGTGTGTGTGTTCGTGTGTGTGCCTGCCAGCCAGCACCGTCACTCACTGCTGCTTTGAAGGCCGTTTATGCTGTGTAAGAGTGGACTTGTTTGCCATTCCCTGAAGATGAAGGTTAGGGAATCTACTTCTACTACCCCAACTCTATTTATTCTACAACTACTGCTACCACTACCTTTGTTACTACTACTACTACAACTACTGCTACTACTACTACCATTACCTCTTCAACTACTGCTACTATTTCTTCTATAACTGCTGCTTCCATTGCCATTGTTAACTACTACTACTGCCACTATTACTCTACTTGGGGTTAGATTCTTTCCTCAGTCAAGCACATTACAGCCAAGAGGTTAAGTGTCGCAAGCAATCCACTCTTGCACGAGCATTGCGCATTATTCCTTGACTTGTTTACTAACCCCTTTGCATTGTTAAACCGTAGCTCTTGTGCCCCCCTAAGAATGAGTGCCAACAGGAGGCCATTCCGTCAAAGTGTCCCTGCTCCGAGAGTGTTGTTGTGCCACTGTTCATTGGCCTGAGTCACATCCCGTCACTTCAAAGTACTCGCACTAAAGTTACGCTTAAGACCCCTAAGGTACGCCACGAGCAGTAGAGTAACGAGGGTAGGAGCCACTCAGCCAGCCCCTACATGTCCCCAGCCTAACCTGCCAACCCCACCACAGCGTTTGATGGGTTCGGCGACATTCTGAAGCCCGAGGGTGGTGGCGGTGGCGGGGGAAGTGGTGTCATTGGGGCGCCTGTCATGCCTGCCGCGATGGGTGCACCAACCACCACGTCTTCAGCCTCGCAGCCCGCCAAGCTGATCAGCGGCGACCTGGACATGTCTCTCTCCTCCCTCGTGGATAACCTCAACATCAAGGGGCCCTCGGCACAGAAGTAAGTGATGCTTATATCACGGCAGCATTGATTTATCCTTTACCTCTTGGGTTGGTCGTCTTGATTTGGGTGTCTGTCCTCTTCCCTGGCAAGATATCACACCAAGGTTTGTACTTAACGTGAGACAGCACCAAGATTTGAGTGAATGTTTAGTGATATTAACCCGGTAGCAGCGATGGGCCAAATTTGTGCCATGCTTTAAACCCCCCAAAAATAGATGATACATAAACTAATCACAAATGCTTTGATATATATTATGAAATGGTTTGTGTGAGTGATGATTTTTTCTCATTTCTCTCGCTTAGATGGACCATTAAGAAACATGACCCCCACTGCTACCGGGTTAATAGATGACACCAACAAAATCAGAGTAACTGTAAAAATCTTAACAAAACACACCACCTAGACTTGTTTTCAACGTGACTAGACAACACCAAGATTTGAGAAACTTTGGTGATGTTAATAGATGACGACACCAAAATCTGAGTAACTATTATTATTAACAGACAACACTAATACTTGAGTACTAACAATATCACACCAGAAGACAGCACACCGAACCTAGATTTGAGAAACTGTTTGGTGATATTGATAGATGACGACACCAAAATCTGAGTAACTATCACACCAGAAGACAGCACACCGAACCTAGATTTGAGAAACTGTTTGGTGATATTGATAGAAGACGACACCAAAATCTGAGTAACTTTATTATTACCGACAGGCAACACCAATACTTGAGTACTAACAATATCACACCAGAAGACAGCACACCAAACCTAGATTTGAGTAACTGTTTGGTGATATTATTGGAAGGGAAAACCAAGATCTGAGTAACTTCAACAAAAAAGAACACCAAGACCCGAATTCAAACTTTATATCACAACAAAAGACACCATTCCTAGATCTGAGCAACTGTTTGGTGATAATAGAAGACAACACCAAGATCTGAATAACTTAAAATATATCAACAAAAAATAACAATAAGCTTTCATCTCAAGAGAAGGAGAGATCAGAGGCAGCATTTCTATAACCTTCTCCTCTATATTTGGTGGTCCTGTTTTGGGTGTTCTCTTTTCCCTGGCATTCTTGTGTTCCCTTGATCAAGTTCAGTCCTTGGTCTTTCTCCTTGACTGAAGATGAAGTAAACTGGCCTCTCTTTTGGCCTCTCGTTCTTTCTGATTTTGTTTGGAGCAGCGTCTAGCAGGCTTTTTTGTTGCTGTTTTTGTTTTTGCCCTTGAGCTGCTCCTTTGATGTAAAAATAAATAAATAAATAAATGAACCCACTTTCTGCCAGAGGTCAGTGGAACTCCCCCAAGACTCAGAGCAAGACAGGCGGTGCCAGCTGGACCCCTGCTGCCCCCACCGCTACCATGGGGGGCTTCCGTCCAGCCATGCCCGGGCAACCCATGGCAGCCCCAGCCGTGGCCCAGCCTGTGGCCGCCCAGCCTGGACAGTGGGCCCCGGGCATGCAGATGGGCGGCACCTTCCCTCAGCAGCCCATGGTAAGGGGATAGACTAGGGTGGCAGGACATAGGCTTTTATTCAGGACACTCTGACTGGTATTCTCAAACAGCTCAGGGCTCACACACCACACTGGATAATGCTTTCATAGAGGCTGTGTTAGTGTTTCCATGGGTAGTGTTTGGAGATAAGCTTGACACTCCCACACTGGATAATGCTTCCGTAGAGGCTGTGTTAGTAGTGTTAGGAGACTATAGTCCGTTTCATTCCGTCTGTCCACTCGTGAACGTGGATGTGGCACCTGCGCATTGTTAGTTTGTGATTGCGTGAAGATCAACTTTATATTTTCAGTGATATATTTGAGTGTTTGTATTAAAAAAAACTCAAGCCCTCTTATATGAACCACAAACATGCCGATTTGCATTGATATAATCTACCATACAAGCACAAGAAAAAACAACTTGTATATCAAACAGTATAGTCTGATCATACTTGAACGATTCATAGGAATTTTGATGTGTTGCAGATAAATAACATGGGTAGCCTAATATTAAAAATAGTCTAGCATCGCACTCAACAGTTATTATTTACTATTTCATGTTACTTTGATTAATAATAGGTATTTACAAGCAGTAAATTATTACGATACCTTTATTTGCACTTGCAGAGCCAGATGTCTTTAAATAAACCTGAAATGAGCTATCAATCAATGAATTTGAAAAACCATAGAACGTTTGAGAGTGATGTGACTGTGTTATTTGATACAAGCTTGTCTTTTCATGTCCTTGTATGGTAGATTATCAATGCAAATGACAGTTGTTTTTTGTATACATAAACATTCAAATATATTATTAAAAAATAAGCTTGAATGTCTATCAACAGTTGAATTTCACGCATTCATGAACTAGAAATGCGCAGGTGCCACATTTATCAAATTCCTGCTTTGTTGGTGGACAGGTGAATTGAAAGAGACTATAGTGGTAGTCTGACAAGGTAGTCTTTCCACCATGAACAGGAAAAACACTCACTAGAACATATTCTTAAAAGTATTGGTGTCTCAGTTCGCCTACTTGAAAAGCCTCTCGTAGAAGTTGCTGGGATATTCATGGGCTGTTTTGTGATCCTGGTGATAGTTTTACCTGTCCTCTGCATCTTGAACGAGAAAAAGCACCCATGAAAACCCGGTTAATCTTCTCTGTGGCCTTGGGAAATAGTCGTAGGAGCCCGACATATTTAATAATATTGACCTCTACACTCTTACCAAGCCCCTGTCTCACCCTCCCCCCCTTCTTCCCACATCAGCAGGGTATGCCCATGGCGGGGGGTGTGATGGGGGGTAGCTTCCCGGCCGCCGTCAGCCAGCCCGGGGCCGCCCCAGCACAGCCCTCACAACCCGCTGCCTTCGACCCATTCGGTGCCCTGTAACACTGCAGGTTGGTGGAGCGCAGGTCACTCTGTTTGTGTGTGTGTGTGTGTGTGGGGGGGATGTTGATTTTTTTTCCACTTGACTTTATTTCTGCTTTTCAAATATCTTTTTTTACTTTCCAACTCATTTATTTACTTTGGTTGCCTTTTTCTTTGATGTGTGTGTGTGTGTGTGTGTGTGTGTGTGTGTGTGTGTGTGTGTGTGTGTGTGTGTGTGTGTGTGATAGAACTGCTCATGTTGATTAATCTCTCCCATTGACTAATCTTCCGCTCTCTCTCTTCCCCCCAGCCGTGCAGCGCTAGAGGCATAATACTGGTAGTAACGCGGCAGGGCGCGTCGCCTTCACTACCACCACGTGCGTAATTAGTGTCGTGGCTTCATTTTCCATTAGCCTCGCCCTGCCTGGCACCGGCCGAGCTCTTGGGGCCAGAAGATAAATCGTGTGCTAGTAGATCAGACTGTTTGTTGTTGTCAGGCCAAAAAAATGATGCATGTCTTTATTTTCCATTTTCGAGCGTAGCGGCAGTGATGTTTTGGGGCGAATCATCCTGTTTGTTCGTTTGTTTGTTTGTCGTCACGTTTATTTCCCCCCGGTAGGTCGTAGGTCATGTTGCAGGCGAGACTAACCACCGCCGCTGTGTGTATGTGTGTGTGTGTGTGTGTGTGTTTGTGTGTGTGTGTTTGTGTGTGTGTGTGTGTGTGTGTGTGTGTGTGTCGGATGATTGAGTGTTTGTGTCGGATGTTTGCGATGCCGCCAACAAGGAAGATGTTACTGCCGTTGGTCTCCACACGACAATGTCCAGTCAGCAGACACAGCGACAGACACAAGAAACTCATCATCTAGGCTTCAACTGTATAGTAGGATTTCATTTTAGTTGTAAGCGGAAGGAAATTGTATTATACTACTATATAAATTGTACATTCCATTGTCTACTACAAGCCAAAAGTTGGTTGGACTCTTGGGAAGCAGCGCGTGGAGGAGGCGGAGGATTTGTTGTTGTTGTTGTTGTAGCAGCACAGTGAGCAGCCTTGTATTATATTTATTCCCGCCACTGCGAGGCACGCAGGGCAGGACCGGCAGCCACAACCAGGCACCAGGGCTGGGCAGGACACTGCAGGACACCACCACGGCCCCTGGCAGGCTGGGGCGCGCTCACCCCTGGCCATCTGGCCTCCCCTGGGCCGCTGGGCAGAGCAGAGCTGCTGTCGTCACCGTCTGAAATGCCCCGGACGCTGCCTTGGGGCGGGTGCCACACGGCCTGGCCGAGAGGGGTGTGGGTTGCCTCTGTATCTCAGTATCTAGCAAGTTTTTCATTAGGTGTACATAGAGGGAGGGAGCGAGGCGTTGCAGTGAGTGTAGTTGTTACAAAATGTGTTGTGTGCATTCCAAGTCTGTGAGACGTGTCATTGTGCACCTGGCGGCGGGGGGTTGGGGCGGGCTGGGCCCCGGGGTGCCCAGCGGCCGGGGGGAGGAGCAGTGGGGGCTGCTGGGCCGGCCGGGGCGCAGGGCCGCCGCCCCTGCCTGCCTGGCCAGACTGTGAAGTAGTCGTGCATGTTGAACATATCTAACTTAAATTCGCCAGATAATACTCAACCCGCTAGTAACAAAGGTTGGTTGTGTGCACCGAGTCTGCGGCAAAGACCTTGCTTACCCTAGGAACCCCAATCTTCCCTGTAAGTAGGTCGTACACAGATGTGGCATTATTTCTGGCCCGCCGGGCCGGACGCCAGTGGCCGGCAGCGGCTGGCATAGTGGTAAGTATTATTCCATATGTAACAAAGCCTTTAAACTGGATATGTTAAATATATATAATATTTATTCAGTTATGATGTGTGAGGAATTCTCAGGCAAAATCCACAAGATGATGATTTGAGAGTTGAACAATTGATTGTGACTTGTAAAATGAAAAAAAATATATCCAGGATCATTGTAACACGCAATGTTTCCTTCCCCATGACGGCCGGTCTGAGAGTGTCTCACAGCTGTGGGGCGGCAGGAGCAGGGCAGGCCCCGGCAGCACACACACACACACACGCATGCACACATGCGCACGCACACACACACACACGCACACACACACACACACACACACACACACACACACACACACACACACACACACACACACACACACACACACACACACACACACACACACACACACACACACACATACACACAGACACACACGTGCCCCCCCCCTGGCCTCGGCGGCAGGCACAAGCCGCCCACAGGTCCCACACACTCACTTAAGCTCGCAGGTTGTGAGGGCTGCTGCCGGGCCGAGTCTGAGCTGAGGCGCGGCCATCAGCCCCCCCGGTGCCCGGCCTTACAAGCCAGGAGGAGAGACGCCCGGCACCGGGTCCTGCCCTGCCCTGCCCCAACACTGCATCATCCTGTAGCATCAATGGCAGCCTCAATGTTGTGGTAGATGGTTGGGAATTAAAGAAATTACTCTACATAAATTTGGTTCTGAGAAGGGAAGTTATTTATTACTGTTAAAAGACCCATCATCACGTATTAACTAGTGCGAGATCTGATCCGGGTGGTGATCGCAGGTCCTGCCGACTACCACGCCGAGTTCTCACGTGTTGGGAATGCGACGAGTTTTGGAACAATTATGAATAAATGTTGAAGATGGTAATAGAGTGACTCTCCTTGCATACCTTGCTCAGAATGGATGTGTCAGGCTTAACACTGTCTTAGTGGAGCCAATTTTTAATTACTGGGATCAGGGTTATGTACCTAACTCTGATTCCCTTTATGCCTACCTTTCCACCTGTCAGTATGTTAATTAGGTGTAGCCATTAAGAGAGAAAGGTCAGTACTGTCAGACCCTTCCACCCCTCACATCAACTATTTCCAAACACCAAAAAGATAAGTCAGGTTCTAATGAGTGTTTCTTTTATGTTCATGGTATAGAAGAAGGGTCAAACTACCACCAGGATTGGTAAAGAGGAAAGAAGCAAGAGTGACAAATTGGTTAAGAGGAAAGCAAGAGAAAGACCAAAATTGGTAAAGAGGAAAGAAGGTAGCAAGAGAAAGTGACTTAAAATTAGTAAAGAGGAAAGAGGGAGGCAAGAGTGTCTAAAATTAGTAAAGAGGAAAGAGGGAAGCAAGAGTGTCTAAAATTAGTAAAGAGGAAAGAGGGAAGCAAGAGTGTCTAAAATTGGTAAAGAGGAAAGAGGGAAGCAAGAGTCTAAAATTGGTAAAGAGGAAAGAGGGAGGCAAGAGTGTCTAAAATTAGTAAGGAGGAAAGAGGGAAGCAAGAGTGTCTAAAATTAGTAAAGAGGAAAGAGGGAAGCAAGAGTGTCTAAAATTGGTAAAGAGGAAAGAGGGAAGCAAGAGTGTCTAAAATTGGTAAAGAGGAAAGTAAAATAGATGAAATAGGGAAGCAAGAGAAAGTGACTAAAATTGGTAAAGAAAGAGAGAGGGGAAAGCAAAAAGTGACAATTGGAATTATACAAAATACTCAAAGACAACTATAAATAACCCAAAAATGATTGAATAGCATTGAGGAAGTAAAAAGTGATAGTTTATGTAAGTTAGTTCTCACATGGCAAAGGTAAAGTGAAGGGAAAGTAAGAGAAAGTCAGTCTATAATCAAAACTAAAAAATACCAGAAGACAGTAAGGTAGCTCTCTATCTCTCTCTCTCTGCATTTCATTCTCTTCTCTCCCTTTCCTTTCATCTGTCCTTCCTTCCTTTCTTCTTTTTTTCTATTCTTTTTTGTTTCCTTCCTTTCTACCTTTTCTTTCTCCCTCCTCCCTTCCTTTTGTCCCTTCCTCCCTCTTCTTCCTTACATTCCTTTCTTATCTTTTCTTCTTTTCCCTCCCTCCATACCGTCCTATCTCATATCTCTGTCTTGAGGATCGATGTAACAGGAGGAAGAGAGAGAGAGAGAGAAGGGTAACGAGAAAAGGAGGAGAATGTAAAAGAATGAAGAGTGAGAGGACGAGAGGCATTGTTTGGCATTAAGCTTGGGAGTGGAATGGGAAGAGTGAAACTATAGATGGGGAAGGGAGAAAGCAAGCAGGAAAGGGGAGGAAAGGGAAAGAGGAAGAGGAGATATGGAAGGAAAAAGAAAAGGAGGAAGGGAGGAAAAAAGCTCTGGCAAGTGTGGTCTGTGTCGAGGCAATGACAGAGCGGTGGTGGCAGAATAAGGGAGTTCAAATAAAGGCGGGAGTCCGGGGGCGACATCTGTGGCTCTCGGGCGAACCATTTTTTGTTTACATTGAGTATGAAAATTAATATGAATGACAGGGAGGAAAGGAAAATAAGGTAACGCCATCGTAAAGCAAAGTGTGTGAATAAGATGAGAGTACCAAGAGGAGGAGGAGGACCTACGAAGCAATGCAAATAGATACAGGTCAAAAGAAGAGGAGGAAGAAGAAAATTTTGACAAGAGGAAGTGCAAGGGACGATGAAATTTGACAAGAGGAGGAAGAAGAAAATTTTGACAAGTTACCGATCTCGAGACAAACACACGTACAAAATAAAAAAAAAGATGGTGGAGAATATATAAGTCAGTGTGGTACTATAGGGGACGTGGAACTTAATTTATGATATCCCTCCGAGAAGTTTAATTACCTTTTTTTTTTTTTTAATTGAGTTCGCCGTATGCAAGCCGAGGACCGCAGCGATGATAGGCATTAACCTACCTGTCTCTCTATATGTTATGTGTGTAATGCCAGAAGGTTAATAAGTATGGAATGTATATACGCAGTCGGAGGGAGACACACTTCGATCATTGCTTATACAATACTTGTATACCTACTTTTGTGATTTTGTGTAGCTATACATATTCCATACTTAACCTGGCATTATACAAGTGTGTGCTGATATATGTCTTCTTATATAGATGTGCCCAGTCGTGTTAACCGTTTTGATTGATTCATTGTTTATTGATGCAAGTAAACAACAAAGGAAAAGGGAGGAAAGATATGCCATCCCAACCCCCAGGCAGTACATAGTGTGATTATACAACTATATATATATATATATAATGATACATGTGATTGATTGATTGATAGTTTATTGTTGCAGGTAAACAACAAGGGAGAAGGGTAGTACTAGGAAACTAAAAAGATACAATGGTACGTAGGGGACAAGTGCTAAAAAAAATAAAGGCTTGTGTATGTATTGCAGGGCCGTACTTAGTAAAAGGAGGGGGTCTCTTTCCACTAAAAAATGTGGACCTTTGTAGGCATGGGGGGCGAGTGGCCACCGATCAGGCGAGCCAAATCAGCCGGTGGGTTTGGGTTTTGAAAAGTTGACATTTCTGGGTGCATTTTCCTGCTGTCAAAGCGATAAGCATGGGACTTTTCACCCTAGTTTTTCGTTGTGACTTTTTCAGCGAGTGGACCTTAATTAATTTTTAGCAGATATATGCGGGGGCCTCGTTCGCCCCCCCCCCTCCCCCTTCCCACTGGCCACTCGACCCAAGCTGTATTGTCAAGTGTTTTTATTATTAGCTTTTTATTACAGGGTATATCTACAGTGCAAGTGTCTGAACAACAAAAACTCAGCCCTGGTATCAGCTTGGTCTACTTCAGTCAGCAAATCTTGATGGGCATCGTTGCATTTGTCGAGATATAAGAGAGGTTATACGATCGAGGGTTGGTGAATGCATCTCGCCGGCTTAAAATAGGCCATAATAAGCGTTTCTAGAGCTCCAAAAAACACGGAAACAACAAAAAAGTATTGCTGGAGATTCAAAAGGCCGTCCAGGGAGGTGTAAAGCCGTTGATAACCCCCAAACAGAAATTATGTTAGTTCATAACGGAGAGCCTTCCAGCCTTGTTAGACCCCTAAAAATGGATCTAAAAAATTAATAGCAAGTTACTGATACCCTGAAAACCTCTCATAGAAAGAAAATACCTCATACAAACTCATCACACTAACTTCACACCAATTCATTCATGGACAAGACAGAAATCAATTAGACCCTTAGAAACGATCTAGAAAATTGAAAACACGTTAATATGACCTTAAAACCCTGCTGGAGAGGCGTGATATCCCTAAAATACGAGATAAAATAGGGCAAGATGGAGGGCGCCGCTCACCGCCATCTGTTGCCGCGAGAGTGAACCGCTGAAGAAAGGAGAGGCGGTGGACACGTTTCCCGCCATATTTAGCGCCGCAGCCTTATTTAACAGCGTCTTTTCCCCCTCGCGCCGCTGCCCTGCTATGTGAGCCTCCGCAGGGGCGAGGCACCGCTGGAGTACGCCGCCGAGGGACGCGGAGAGAGGCACGCAAAGGTGACAGAGGCGGGAATGGTGCCACGGGCCAGGAGGACAGTGCCATCTTTTGTGGGAAACTCCTATTAATGCCGCCCGAGGACGCCCTGCCGCTCCCTGCCGCCGCCCCCTGCCACCACCCTGCTCCCTGCCCTCCCTCGGCCCCGGGGACACGCCAGGCAGGGAGATGCGCCCCCCTTATGTCCCCCTGCCAGCCTCCTCCCTGCACCCTCCCTTGTAGACGAGGCAGGGAGCTGGACTTACGCTACCTTACTCTCCCTTGCCACCCTATCACTCACCCTGCCCTTGTCCCTGCCCCAAGCCTCCCTGTTATGTCCCCCTGCCAGCCTCCTCCCTGCACCCTCCCTTGTAGACGAGGCAGGGAGCTGGACTTACGCACCCTTACTCTCCCTATCACTCACCCTGCCCCTGTCCCTGCCCCAAGCCTCCCTACTCCCTGTTATGTTCCCCTGCCAGCCTCCTCCCTGCACCTTCCCTTGTTGACGAGTCAGGGAGATGGACTTGTGCACCCTTACCACCTTATCACCCACCCTGTTTACCTCCCTGTTCCCTGACCTTCCTCACCCTGCCCCAAGTCTTCCTGCACCCTGTTATGTCCCTGTGCCAGCCAGCTCCCTGTAGACGAGGCAGGGAGATGGACTTACTCTACTCCTCCTTCACCACCTCCTTTTACCCAGTTTACCTCCCTGGCTCCTAAACTCCCTACTCCCTGGCCTTCCTCACCCTGCCCCAAGCCTCTGCACCCTCCCTTATAAATGAAGGCAGGGAGTTGGACTTGCTCTCCCTTATTGCCCTACCCCTGTCCCAAGGCTCCTTGATTTATACTTGGCAGGGAGGGTTTTGATGATTTACTAATTTCCTCGGGCGTAAATTAGACAGTGTTTTTGTTACCTGTTTGTTGTCTGGCCTGGTGATATAACAATTAATTAATGGGAAAATCAACACTGGTATTAGTACTCTTTAAGTTAATCAAGTTAGTTTAAGTTAGGTTAGCATTTATTAAGTGCTAGGTATTTTGGGATGGTGTTAGTTAGTTAGAGGTATTGGATTTTCATGGAGTTAGGTTGACGTATTTCGTACTCAGATGCTTGTATTTATCAAATCATGTGGGTGGTTTGGCTTTTTACTTCTATTCTTGGGGTTGGAGATTGCTTGTTTGAAGTGTTGGATTTTCAGAGTTAAGTCGACACATTACAAACTCAATCATAAAAAGTTATATAAAAAAATCAACTAAACTAACCACGCCTTGATATATGGGTCTAAAAGACAAAGCAGCCACAGTAGTGTTGATGAAGACTAATGCCACCTTTACTATAGCAGGCATAGATGTTAATAAATAAGGGCGTGTTAGCCTTAGCTTAGTGTCCTTGGCCAAGTGATGTCATATAATTAGAAAAATACCTAGGAAAAATCTATCCATACCAAACCATTCATATAACCTTGCCTTCATATTCCCAGAAAACAAACATAGCTTTATCAACCTAACATCTGGATATAAATAGATTTGAAACTGTCCTTACAGTGGGCCAATGCCAATACAAGAACCGTGAATAAATGTAGTAACTAAAGTAATAACTGTGATCGAGTAACAACAGATCTTTATTTATTATTTATTGTTTTTATTTAGTGATTAAGAACAGCCAGTAACCTTTATGGCCCTTCCTCCCCCTTTCTTCCCTCCACTGGTGCCCTTCCTCTTGCCCCACCAAGTGACACCCCTTTTTCTTCCTCCTCCTCCCCCTTAGCAGCCCTTTCTCCTCACCTTCTCCCCCTATCAACACCCTTCCTCTTGCCCTCCATTCCCCCATCTGTCACCTCTTTCTCCTCCTCCCCTTAGCAGCCCTTTCTCCTCACCTTTTCCCCCTTCCAACACCCTTCCTCTTGCCCCCCATCCCCCCAACTGATACCCCTTTCTCCTCCTCCTCCTCACAGCCCTTCCCTCCCTCTTCTCCCTCCTTACTGACACCCCTCTTTCCTCCTGTCCCTCCTCTTAGCACCCCTTTCTCCTCCTCCACTTTTCCCTCCTGATCTTCTCTCCCCCACACTGATACCCCTCTTTCCTCCTCCCTTCCTCCCCCTTAGAAACCTTTTTTCCTCCTCCTCCTTCTCCTCTTTCCCCCTAACAACCCTTCCTCCTCCCTCCTCCCTAACTGACAGTCTCCCTCCCCCCCCAGAGCAGCGATGGGCCGCGGGGACAACCTTGCCATCCTGTACCCTCCGGGGTGCCGGGAGGTGACGGAGGATGTGGGGTCGGATGAGCTGATCCGCCGGCTGAAGACGCTAGCACACACACTGCAATCCATGGGCCAGGATGATGGGGCCTATCAGGTGGGTGCATGGATGAACGCTCAAGCAAACTGGATGAGTGGATAGAGATGGGTGACTGATTCCTGGATGGATGAACACATGAACACTGACTAGATGACTGGATGGGTGGATGGAAATGGGTGACTGACTGTATGAATGGATAGAGATGGATGACAAACCTTTTCCTATCTCCTTCCCTTCCCTTACTACCCATCTTCCGTTCCCTTCCTACCCATCTCCTTCCCTTCCCTTCCTACCCATCTCCTTCCCTTCCCTTCCTACCCATCTCCTTCCCTTCCCTTCCTACCCATCTCCTTCCCTTCCCTTCCTACCCATCTCCTTCCATTCCCTTCCTACCCATCTCCTTCCCTTCCCTTCCTACCCATCTCCTTCCCTTCCCTTCCTACCCATCTCCTTCCCTTCCCTTCCTACCCATCTCCTTCCCTTCCCTTCCCTTCCTACCCATCAACTTTCCCTCCCTTCCTACCCATCTCCTTCCCTTCCCTTCCTACCCATCTCCATCCCTTACCTTCCCTTCCTACCCATCTTCATCCCTTACCTTCCCTTCCTACCCATCTCCTTCCCTTCCCTTCCTTTCCTACCCATCTTTTTCCCTTCCCTTCCTACCCATCTTCTTCCCTTCCTTTCCTACCCATCTTCCCTTCCCTTTCCTTCCCTTCCTTCCTTCCCTTCCTACCCATCTCCTTCCCTTCCTTTCCTACCCATCTCCTTCCCTTCCCTTCCCTTCCTACCCATCTCCTTCCCTTCCCTTCCTCCCCATTTCCTTCCCTTCCCTTCCTCCTCATTTCCTTCCCTTCCCTTCCCTTCCCTTCCCTTCCCTTCCTACAAATCTCCTGCCCTTCCCTTCCTACCCATCTCCTTCCCTTCCCTTCCCTTCCTACCCATCTCCTTTCCTTCCCTTCCCTTCCCTTCCTTCCCATCTTCTCTTCCCTTCCCTTCCTACCCATCTTCCCTTCCCTTCCCTTCCTATCCATCTCCTTCCCTTCCCTTCCCTTCCTACCCATTTCCTTCCCTTCCCTTCCTCCCCATCTCCTTCCCTTCCTACCAGTCTCCTTCTCTTCCCTTCCCTTCCTACCCATCTCCTTCCCTTCCCTTCCTACCCATCTCCTTCCCTTCCTTTTCTACCCATCTCCTTCCCTTCCCTTCTTACCCATCTCCTTCCCTTCCCTTCCCTTCCTACCCATCTCCTTCCCTTCCCTTCCTACTCATCTTCCCTTCCCTTCCTACTCATCTCCTTCCCTTCCCTTCCCTTCCTACCCATCTCCTTCCCTTCCCTTCCTACCCATCTACCCATCTCCTTCCCTTCCCTTCCTACCCATCTTCCTTCCTTCCCTTCCTACCCATCTCCTACCCATCTCCTTCCCTTCCCTTCCTACCCATCTCCTTCCCTTCCCTTCCTTTCCTACCCATCTCCTTCCCTTCCCTTCCTACCCATCTCCTTCCCTTCCCTTCCCTTCCTACCCATCTCCTTCCCTTCCCTTCCTACCCATCTCCTTCCCTTCCCTTCCCTTCCTACCCATCTCCTTCCCTTCCTACCCATCTCCTTCCCTTCCCTTCCCTTCCCTTCCTACCCATCTCCTTCCCTTCCCTTCCTACCCATCTGCTTCCCTTCCTATCCATCTCCTTCCCTTCCCTTCCTCCCCATCTCCTTCCTTTCCCCTCCTACCCATCTCCTTCCTTTCCCTTCCTACACACAAATACTAACTGACTGGCTGGATGAGTGGATAGAGGTGGATGAGTTACTGGTGGATGGGCAAATGCAGAATGCTGACTGAATGACTGGCTGGCTAGATAAGCAGATGAATGGGTAGAAATGGATGACTGCATGGGTGAATGACCGGCTCCACCACTAAACCCCACCTCAACACTACTTAAACACCACTTAACACCACCTCAACTCCACTTAACACCACCTCATCTCCACATAACACCTCAACTCCACTTAACACCACCTCAGCTCCACTTAACACCACCTCAGCTCCACTTAACACCACCTCAACTCCACTTAACACCACCTCAACTCCACTTAACACCACCTCAGCTCCACTTAACACCTCAACTCCACTTAACACCACCTCAGCTCCACTTAACACCACCTCATCTCCACATAACACCACCTCAACTCCACTTAACACCACCTCAGCTCCACTTAACACCTCAACTCCACTTAACACCACCTCAGCTCCACTTAACACCACCTCATCTCCACATAACACCTCAACTCCACTTAACACCACCTCAGCTCCACTTAACACCACCTCATCTCCACATAACACCACCTCAACTCCACATAACACCACCTCAACTCCACATAACACCACCTCAACTCCACTTAACACCACCTCAACTCCACTTAACACCACCTCAACTCCACTTAACACCTCAACTCCACTTAACATCACCTCAGCTCCACTTAACACCACCTCATCTCCACATAACACCACCTCAACTCCACTTAACACCACCTCAACTCCACTTAACACCACCTCAACTCCACTTAACACCACCTCAACTCCACTTAACACCACCTCAACTCCACTTAACACCACCTCAACTCCACTTAACACCACCTCAACTCCACTTAACACCACCTCAGCTCCACTTAACACCTCAACTCCACTTAACATCACCTCAGCTCCACTTAACACCACCTCATCTCCACATAACACCACCTCAACTCCACTTAACACCACCTCAACTCCACTTAACACCACCTCATCTCCACATAACACCACCTCAACTCCACTTAACACCACCTCAACTCCACTTAACACCACCTCAACTCCACTTAACACCACCTCAGCTCCACTTAACACCACCTCAACTCCACTTAACACCACCTCAACTCCACTTAACACCACCTCAACTCCACTTAACACCACCTCAGCTCCACTTAACACCACTTCAACACCTCACTACCACTCAATCATCACCTCACTGACACTCACCACTCACCACCACGTGACCACTCTACACCACTTACCACCCCTCAACACCTCTCAACACCACATAACCCCATTTCATCACCACTCAACACCACTCACTACAACCTCGGCACCACTTCAACACCACTCAACATCACTTCACCACCTCAACACCATTCACCACCACTTACCACCACTTCAACACCCCTCAACACCACCTCATCCCCAGGAGTACATTCCGCTGGCCATGCATATCGCCGACGAGTTTTTCCTGACATATGGAAGTCGCGATGTTCAGCTCCTCATCGCGTGCTGCATCGCTGACATTCTACGAGTCTATGCACCCGAGGCTCCCTACAAAGATCCCGCCCAGGTCAAGGTAGGTCACGGAAAGGTCAAAGCATGGTCACTCAATATATGAACTTGTTGCTATAGTTCTTTTGTGCCTCCTCCTCCTCCTTTTCTTCTTTCTTGTCCTCCTCCGTTTTCAGACTGTTTTGATATTCTGTTGTTTTGAGATGAAGCTGTTACCCATTGCCACGCTTGTTCATCCTTAGCTGTGCCCATTTGTGTGTTTGTTCATCCTTAGCTGTACCCATTTCTGTGTTTGTTCATCCTTAGCTGTGCCCATTTCTGTGTTTGTTCATCCTTAGCTGTACCCATTTCTGTGTTTGTTCATCCTTAGCTGTGCCCATTTCTGTGTTTGTTCATCCTTAGCTGTACCCATTTCTGTGTTTGTTCATCCTTAGCTGTACCCATTTCTGTGTTTGTTCATCCTTAGCTGTACCCATTTCTGTGTTTGTTCATCCTTAGCTGTACCCATTTCTGTGTTTGTTCATCCTTAGCTGTACCCATTTCTGTGTTTGTTCATCCTTAGCTGTACCCATTTCTGTGTTTGTTCATCCTTAGCTGTGCCCATTTCTGTGTTTGTTCATCCTTAGCTGTACCCATTTCTGTGTTTGTTCGGCCTTAGCTGTGCCCATTCTAGCCCTGCCTTCCCTCGCAGACCATCTTCATGTTCCTGATCAAGCAGCTGGGCGGCCTCAAGGACCCCAAGGACCCCGCCTTCAAGCGCTACTTTTACCTGCTGGAGAACCTTGCCTACGTCAAGTCCTTCAACATGTGCTTTGAGCTGGAGGACTGCCAGGAGATATTTTGCAAGCTCTTCAGACTCATCTTCAATATTGTCAAGTAGGTTTGGTTTACTTCAGTTCTTCTTATCCAGTCTGTAACCCTCTCGCACACCTTCATGCCAGTGATGTGTATGTATGCTTAGGATCCAGGCATACTTTCCCGTGAATGGCGTGAATGGGACATGCTTATATACAGCCAGTGGCATCATTTTCTGTTTAAGCACAAGTAATTTATTATGTCATGTAAAACTACAACTAATAACAAAGCCACTGATATACTATTTGTAAGGATGAGTGCAGTCCTTGGGCTGAAAACTGACAGGAAGAAAATATTGTGGTGTGTGGAAAAACTGCCTGGCCACAACTAGGCACATTAAGGAAACTTTGTTGGAACTTGTGGTCCACTTTTGGTGGCCGAGGAATGGTCAACTTGGAATATAGGTGTTGTTATATTGTTTTTTGTTTTCAATGTGTAAAATTCCCTTCCCTATGGTTACTTTCTCTTTGGAATTCTTCTTTCTCCTCTACCCTTATGTCTTCTTAGTTTCTTTTCCCTTTTCTTTTTCTTTGTTTTCCCTTCCTCATCTTCCTTTTTCTTCCAGCATTTTGTCTCAGTTTCCTTTTCCTTTTCCCTATTGCTTTCTTTCCTTACTCTTTTCCTTTCTTTCCTCCTTTGCTTTCCCTTTCTCTTCCTTTCCCTTCCTTTCTTTTCCTTTCCCTTCCTTTCTTTCCCTTTCCTCTTTCCCTCCCTTTTCCTTTCTTTCCCTTTCCTCTTTCCCTCCCTTTTCCTTTCTTTTCCTCTCTTTCCCTCCCTTATCCTTCCTTCCTTCATCCCTTGTGCATAGTATAAACAAATCAGTTACCATGACAACAGCAATAGGAACACACACACACACACACACACTCTTTCTGTCTCTTTATCTCTCTTTTCTCTCTTCCTATTATCATTTTTCTTCCTTTCCTGTTTCTGTTTTCACTTTATTATCTGCCCTTTCCTTCTCTCCTTCCCTACCCTATTTATCCCTCCCTCACCCTATCTTCTATTCCTTACACTCACTCACTAAATTATTCCCTCGATCACCATATCCTTTCTTACTCCCTTTTCCCTATGTCTCCACCTCCTTTTCTTACCCCTTTTTCCCTCCATCTCTTCCTCCCTTCTTTACCTCTTATTTTCCTCCCTCATGCTATCATCCCTTCCTTTTCCTCTTACTCACTCAATCACTCACTCACTCACTCACTTATTCGTGTAACTAACTCGTCCGTTCCCACAGCGACGAACACAGCGGCAAGGTCAAGTCGTTTATGCTGGACGTGCTGTGTCCGCTCATAAACGAGAGCGACGTGGTGTCCAATGACCTGCTGGACATCATCCTCATGAATGTGGTGGAGCCGGCCAAGTCCCAGCGGAGGAACGCCTACCAGATCGCCAAGGAGCTGATCGTCAAGTGCTCCGACACCCTGGAACCTTATATCCAGGCGGTGAGTGGCTGGGAAGGGGAGGGGATGAATTGGGAAGGGCTAGAAGGGAAAGGGAGGGGATGAATTGGGAAGGGCTGGGAAGGGGAGGGGATGAATGGACCATATTGGCTATACAGGCAGTGCCACATGTGGCCACTCAACTCCAATCTGTCCTTTCCATAGAGTTCAAGTTATAGGCTAGAGTGCGTCTGAGGCTGTCTCCAGGATACACGGCCATGATGCCGCCATTGCTCCAAGCTGATGAT
>NC_066515.1:16635280-16665280 GCF_024679095.1 Eriocheir sinensis | reverse complement strand
GCAATATACATTCCCTTTCTTTCTTTTTCTCTCTCATACCCGACAAGCATGGGCAACAAGTGTGCTGAGTGAAAGTGGGTGTGGGTAGGTTTGGGAGGGACATAAACACACTCACATACCTCTTCCCAATGCTAATAAGACACTTGTTCTTTCTCTCTCTCTCAAACACACACACACACACACACACACACACACACACACACACACACACACACACACACAAACTATTACAGACTTCCAACTCACATACTCATTCATGCCGTCACCTTCCCCCAGACTACTTGTGGAGCGGCTACTCAACACCTGCCTTGTGCCGTACCAGCTGCCACCCGAGGACCGCATGAAAAAACTCTTCTACCTGTTCGCCACCATCAACGAGAACGCGACTAAGGCCTTCGTGGAGCTGCAGAAACACCAGCTGGCGGTGCGTCGCTACGTGGCAGAGATCATCGAGCTGCACCGCAAGCCCCAGGACGAGGAGAGGGATCGGGAGGTCAATGTAAGGCTCAACCAGCTCACCAAGTACCTCCCGGACCCCCTCAAGGTGATAGAGTTCCTGAAGAAGTTCTCGCAGCACCTCACCACCGACCCGCAGCTCCTGTCCCTCATGGAGACGATCGTGGGCCCAGACGTGTCGTGCAAGGAGAGTGTGGACGCTGTGGTGAGTGTCCCTCCACCTCTGTGTGCTTGACGAGACTTACTGAGATGAGAATAACCTAACATGTCACAGCCATACCTAACCTTGCCTAACATTATCTTAGCTGGCATAACCTAACATGTCACAGCCTTACCTAACCTTGCCTAACATTATCTTAGCTGGCATAACCTAACATGTCACAGTCTTACCTAACCTTGCCTAACATTATCTTACCTGGCATAACCTAACATGTCACAGCCTTACCTAACCTTGCCTAACATTATCTTACCTGGCATAACCTAACATGTCACAGCCTTACCTAACCTTGCCTAACATTATCTTACCTGGCATAACCTAACATGTCACAGCCATACCTAACCTTGCCTAACATTATCTTACCTGGCATAACCTAACATGTCACAGCCTTACCTAACTTTGCTGCCTAGCCTAGCATTACCTAACCTGTCATAATCTTACTTAAAATAGCATTGTCTTACCAACCCAGATTAACCTAATGTGACCTCTCTTAAGCTAATATAATCTAGCATACCTAGCATTACCTTACCAGATATAACATTACCCTACCTAACCTAGCATAACAAAACCAAATCTAACCTGATATGATATAGCCTTACCTAACTTAGCATACCTGAGTCCAAATCTAATGTGTCATAACCTTACCTAGTCAGACCTCAGCCAAGGTACCCATCAACTCTTACATTAGGAAGCTGGGCTGACTATAGAGTGGCAGGGGGCTGTGTAAGGGATGAGGGAAAGATGCACCATCACCAAACCTAAGTGAAGGTACTCAGTAACTCTTGCATTAGGAAGCTGGACAGGTGGCTAGAGGGGTGTAAGGGGTGTCAGTTAGGGGTGAAGAGGCAGCACCACTAACCTTACATAACTTAGCCTGATGAAAGATACCCAATAACTCTTGCATTAGGAAGCTGGACAGGTGGCTAGAGGGGTGTAAGGGGTGTCAGTTAGGGGTGGAGAGGCAGCACCACTTAACCTTTAATAACTTAGCCTGATGAAAGATACCCATTAACTCTTGCATTTGGAAGCTGGACAGGTGGCTAGAGGAGTGTAAGGGGTGTCAGTTAGGGGTGGAGAGGCAGCACCACTTAACCTTTAATAACTTAGCCTGATGAAAGATACCCATTAACTTTTGCATTAGGAAGCTGGACGGGTGGCTAGTGGGGTGTAAGGGGTGTAAGTTAGGGGTGGAGAGGCAGCACCACTTAACCTTACATAACTTAGCCTGATGAAAGATACCCAATAACTCTTGCATTAGGAAGCTGGACAGGTGGCTAGTGGGGTGTAAGGGGTGTCAGTTAGGGGTGGAGAGGCAGCACCACTAACCTTACATAACTTAGCCTGATGAAAGATACCCAATAACTCTTGCATTAGGAAGCTGGACAGGTGGCTAGAGGAGTGTAAGGGGTGTCAGTTAGGGGTGGAGAGGCAGCACCACTAACCTTACATAACTTAGCCTGATGAAAGATACCCAATAACTCTTGCATTAGGAAGCTGGACAGGCAGCTAGAGGGGTGTTAGGGGTGGAGAGGCAGCACCACTAACCTTACATAACTTAGCCTGATGAAAGATACTGTACCCAATAACTCTTGCATTTGGAAGCTGGACAGGTGGCTAGAGGGGTGTAAGGGGTGTCAGTTAGGGGTGGAGAGGCAGCACCACTAACCTTACATAACTTAGCCTGATGAAAGATACCCAATAACTCTTGCATTAGGAAGCTGGACAGGTGGCTAGAGGGGTGTAAGTTATGGGTGGAGAGGCAGCACCACTTAACCTTACATAACTTAGGGCTTTCATACGAGTTTGGGGCATTTTTAGGGATAGTTTTATGACCCTGGTGGTGGTTTGACCCTTCTGTACCATGAACCTAAAAGAACACTCATTAGAACTTGCTTGACTCCCTCTTTGACCTTTAGAAACAGCTGATGTGAGAAGCAAATGTGTCTTGTGATACCGACCCTAACCTGACAAAAGATACCTATTGACTCTTGCATTAGGAATCTGTGAGACTGTATTAGGTTAGTAAGGGACCCAGCATCACCCAAGCATCATCTCCCCACAGACCCAGATCCTGAAGAAGCTTGGCCAGCCCGTGATGACCAACCTGTACTACAACACAATCAAGATGCTGCTGGAGAGGGTGTCGTCCGTCATGATCGATCAGGAGGCGCTCAAGGTCCTGCTGACGCTCGTGGAAGGCGCGCTGGAGTACGACTCGGAGGTCCTGGACTCGCTCAACCTCACCGCCGATATTGCCATGGAAAAGGGACTGAAATTGCTCTTTGTAAGTATGGGGGGGAAAGGGAAGGGCTGTATTTTTGTTTATTTAGTTATTCTATTTATTTTTTTATTTTTTTTTATTATTTATTTGTTTTGTGTGTGTTCCTGTGTGTGTGTCTAGTTTTGGTATACAGGAAGTGTGTGTGTGTGTGTGTGTTTGACTTGAGTATAGGATTTGATACATACTATAGGTTCGTGTGTGTGTGTGTGTGTGTGTGTGTGTTTGCTTAACCCTTAGTCAGCGGCAGTATTTGAAGAGTAGCTTCCCCCAAAATGAATGGTCTATATATAGTCACTGCCAACCTCAGGACCGTAGCATAAATATAGTTACGACACATAATGGATGTTTTAACTATCGTTTATTTATAGATTTTACTGCAATCTGGAAGTGTTGTTATATTTCTACTATACTAAAGTGACTGACTGAATTTTGGACCATCTATATAAAGTTCCACCGCCATTTAAGAGTTACTATACAGGAATTAAGACTGCTGTTATTGTCCCTCCATACCCACTTGCACCCAATTTATCATAACATATCCTGGGTCTGAGGACGTCTGACTAGGATCCTGCATTCTCCTCACATCCTTGGTGTATCCTTCAGGTGCTGTCCTTCGTGTACCGCGCCCACTTCTTCAACGAGGAGATCCTTGAACGCCTCTACAAGCTGCTGAACACCACCACCAACAAGACTGTGTCCCTGTCTGTACTCTCCATCCTCACACAAGTTGGGAAGTACAAGCCCATCGGTGAGTGGCAGAGGTCTTGATATACTTGATCTGTGTGTGGGTGTGTGGAGGGAGTCTGGGGCTCTCTGGTTAGTCTAGTGTCTTTTTGTCTTTTCATCTGTGTCTATGTATCTATTAGTATGTCTTTTCGCTCTGTTTCATCCTCAACTGTTGCCATAGTTTCTGTTAAGAGAGATATATCACTGGTTTTATTCATCTTACTATACTCTCTAGCTTCCATGTTCCTTTAGTTTGGTTTGGTAAATATCTTCTATTCCTAAGAGAGACATGTCACAAACTTAATCTAAAGCTGAATTTCATTTTACTGTACTTTTTCTTTATAATTTCCATGTTTCCATTGCTAAAACAGACTTGCCACTAGTTAATCTGATGCTGTGTTTTATCTTGCCATTCATTTTTACTTTAGTTTCCATTGCCATCCTAACGAGTGCCCTGTTTCCGTCCATCCCAGGCGAGGTGTTCCCCAGCATCGGGGGAACCCTGATCCCAGTGTGCCAGCGGTTCGCCGAGACCGGCACTCCCAAGCAGGCCAAGCATGCCGTGCGCTGCCTTCACACAAACTGCACAGAGTCCGAGGAGGTGTTTGAGAAGATACTTGAGGTAGGTGGACAAACACATTTGCTTCTTTTGGTTTCTCCTTGCCCTAATTAACTGTGTATTTACCTAGTTGTAGTTTTACAGGGCCTGGGCTTTACGTTCGTGTGGTCCCGCCTCTGTATCTACATTTATCCAACTTTTCCTTAAAGCTTTACACACTCCTCTCCAATACTACATCCTCACTTAGTCTGTTCCAAACCTCTATATTTCTTTGTGGGAAGCTATATTTCTCTATGTCTCTCAAGCATCTTCCCTTCCTGTGTGTGTGTGTGTGTGTGCGTGTGTGTGTCCTCATCTAACCATTGTTTCCATCCCTTCAGAAAATCAAGGAACAGCTCAGCTTCAGCAGCCCACACTTCCGCACCTCCATCGTGTGTCTGGGCCACATAGCCTTCAACATGCCGGAGAAGTTCCTCGTGCCCATCAAGAACATCGTCTCCAGAAAGGTACAAACATCCTCCCTGATCTTCCCCATCCATCTCATCCATACTCTCCCTCTTTTGTTGTCCTGTATGTCTCACCCTCACACCCTATTCATCTCACCCTCACACCCTCTTCATCTCACCCTCACACCCTTTTCATCTCACCCTCACACCCTCTTCATCTGACCCTCACACCCTCTTCATCTCACCCTCACACCCTCACTCACCTCCTACTTCCTTAATTTCTTCCTCTGTCTTGTATATCTCATCCTCACACCTTACTTCTCCATGTTTTCTTCCTCTTCATCTTCTCATACTCACACCATCTTCTTCATCTTCTCACCTCATCACCTTCTTCCTCTTTTCTTCTTCCTCGTCATCTTTTCACCTTCACACCTTTTTCCTCGCTTCCTCCTCTTCTTTTTCAACTTCTCACCGTCACACCCTCTTCCTCTTCATTTTCTCACCTTCACACCCTCTTCCTCTTCATCTTCACCTCCACCCCCTCACCCCCCTTGCCTTCCCTCAGGTGGTGCGTGAGCTGCTCATGATCAACCAGACGCCGCAGCACACCCCCGGACAGGCCGCGAGGGACGAGGCGGATGACTGGGTGGAGGAGGAGGACCTGACGGAGGAGACCATAGTCAAGATGGAGGGCATTAAGATGATGGCTCGCTGGCTACTTGGCCTCAAGTCGGACGTGATCTCGGCGCAGAAGACCTTCCGCATGCTGAACCACTTCATCATCAGCAACGGAGACCTGCTGAAGACCGGGAAGATGCTGTGAGAACACTGACCACTCTTTTAGTCTTTTCTTTTTCTTAGGTCAGCTTAGGTAGTCTTCCCTTCTCTTCCAGACCTGCTTATGACTGGCAAGACATTGTACAGTCAATCAGTCAGCTGTAAGGGTCCTACATAGCCAATTAGTCAGCTGTGAGGACTCTACATCATCAGTCAGTCAGCTGTGAGGACCCTACATAGTCGGTCAATCAGCTGTGAGGACCCTACATAGTCAGTCAGTTACTTATAAGGATCCTGCAAAGGTAGTCTGTTATAAAGGCAGAGATGTGGAGTCGGAATCAGTAAAAATATCTCCTAACTCCAACTCCTTCGTGATACGTGTGATGTTGTGTGGCTGGGTTTGATTTGCCTACTACAGTACTGCAGAAGAGGGGAAGGAGGAGGGGGGTGGAGTCAGAGTCGGAGTCGGAGTTGCAACCTTTAAATTTCCTGGAGTCCAAGTCAAAACTCTTATATCCGACTCCACAGCTCTGCATGTAGGCATGGGGACCCTATATAGTCAGTCAGTCCACCAGTTTACCCTCAGAATATTACATAGTGGAGGGAAAAGCTTCTTGCCATCCATATCCTAATCCTTAACTGTCATTGCCGTAGGAAAAGTGAGATGGCCCACCTGCGTCTGGCGGCTGGCTCTGCCATGCTCAAGATCTGTGAGCAGAAGGGCGTCGGGGACCAGTTCACCTCGGAGCAGTTCTACAACCTGTCCAGACTCATGAATGTAAGTACTGCTGCCTGCTGATGATGCTACCCACACTGTACCTACTCTAGTCTACACCCACTCTGTATCCACTTTGTACCTTCTCTTGAGTCATTTTAAATCCATGTACTTTCTGAAGCCACTTTGTACCCACTCTATCCACCCTTTAGCTGCTGCCTATTCTTTACCCTTTCTTAACCCGGTAGCAGCGACGGGCCAAATTTGTGGCTTTACCGTGTAGCAGCGACGGGCCAAATTTGTGGCTTTACCGTGTACCAGCAATGGGCCAAATTTGTGGCTTTACCGTGTAGCAGCGACGGGCCAAATTTGTGGCTTTACCATGTACCAGCAATGGGCCAAATTTGTGCCATGATATACACCCCCAAAAATAGATGATGCATAAACTGATCACAAATGCTTTGATATATATTATGAAATGGTTTGTGTGAGTGATGATTTTTTCTCATTTTTCTCGCTTAGAAGGACCATTGAGAAACACGATCCCTGCTGCTACCGGGTTAAGCCACCACCCATAATAAAATATGAGAGAATAGGCAAAAAAAAACAAATGACACTGCAATCTCAAATGATACTAAGAGAACAAAAGAATAAGTAATGACACAGAGTAAAGAATCAAGAATAACAAATCTAATCTCCACCCACTCCATTGTAACTCACTAATGATCATAATAATAATTTTTTTTTTTTAAATGAAGATTAAAACTTGATATCAAACTAACAATACACCTTACCATTTCCCCCACCCCTAACTAACTGACCCCCCCCCTTTCACTCCATCTCCCAAACCAACTTATTGACACCCTCCTTACCCCTTCCTCTTCCCCCCTTCAGGACGAGAGCCCGCAGGTTCGTGAGAGGTTCGCGGCCAAGCTCCACAAGGGTCTGCTGCGCGGCATCCCCAACAAGTGCCTGCCACTGGACTTCATGGGCTTCTATGCGCTGGCCGGCCTGGAGACCAAGAAGAGCATGCGCCAGGCCGTCAAGCAGTACATGATGACGGACATTAACAAGCGACGGGAGTACATCCGAGGCCTGTCCATCAGTGTGGGAGGTGAGGGGGTGTTTGTTGGGGGTGTGGGGGGGATGGGGTGGGGTTGGGAGGGGAAGGAGGTGAGGTTGTGTGATCTATTTCTATTTTATGTTGTTTTTTTGTTTTGGTTAGTGTTTGTAAATGTGGGAGTGTGCATTATGTGTGTTCGTGTGTGTGATTTTTTATTGTTATTGTTTAATTTGTGTTTTTATTTTTCTTGTTATCTTCCTTCACTCACCTTCCCTCTGTCCCCAGGTGAGAAGGCCCAGAGCCAGATCCCGTTGATCATGCCGGACTACATGCTGGTGTTTGCCGTGCCTATCCTGGCCAACCAGCCGTTCTTCAAGGACGCCACCAATGTCGAGGAGCTGCTCAACGTCCGCGCCTGCCTCTGGTTCATCCTGGAGCCCCTCATGCACAAGAACGAGACCTACTCCTTCGGCTTCTACAAGGCCCTCATAGAACAGATGAAGAACCACAAGGACGCGCTCAGACCAGAGGATGAGCTCGCTAACCATGTAAGTGTGTGTGTGTGTGTGTTTACTCTTGTGCTGTCCAACTTACACATTCTCTCTCTCTCAGGAAAACTCTGAAAAAGACTTCTAAAAACTTGTCTTGATTTTAATATTCTGTGGATCTCAGTGAAATAATAATAATGCAATAACTTCCAACTTACTAATGCATGAGTTAACAGTAGGTCCTCACTCTCTCTTCTCTCTGTCTGGGAAACTGAGAAAGCCTTCTTAATATTGGCTTTCTTGGTGATGTCCTAATAATACAATAGCAGGCGATAGCAGGCTATTTTGTTCTTGTTTATTACTGCCCTTGAGCTCTTTCCTTGACTGTGGAATGAAATAATAATAATCCTTGTGTGGTGCAGAAACTGTGGGCGGTGTGTGACCTCGCGATGGGTCTGATCCTGTCCAAGACCAAGAGCTTTGAGATGAAGGACTTCCCCTCGGAGCCAAGGATCCCCCCCATGTACTTCAAGAAGCACGACGACCCGAACTTTGTCAATGGTGAGCACGGGTGTGACCTGCCTCTCCTCAGCTCCTTTGACTTATTCCACTCCACCGTGTCCCTATATCTCTTCTTTATCTCCTTGTTTTTCACATCCTGTTCCTTTCTCTATATTTTTTTCTTTTACTTTTTGTCATTCTTTTTCATTTTCTTTTTTCTTCTCTTATGGATCATAAAGTTCTTCCCTCTTCTCTTTATCTCTTCTCTCTGCTTTTTTCTTATTCTTATTCTTTTTCTTTTCTTTCTATTCTCTTTTTCTCTTATTCTTCTTTTTCATTTTCTTTTCATCTTTTCTTTACTTCTCGTTCTCATTTGCAATAAAGTCTTGTCCTCCTTTCTACTTTTCTTCATCTCTTGCCCTATCCTACACTCTTGTCTGTTTTTTCGGATCACATGCAGTTATAAAGAAAATTCCTGCCATCCTTTTCATCCTATCTACACCACTAACGTCACACCCTCTCTCCTCCCCTTACAGTGAAGTCCTACCTGCCCTCGGAGCTCCAAGTGACAGCTCCCAAGGGGTCGGTGAAGGTGCTGACAGGCATCAAGAAGCCCACCAACATCATCAGCGCCAACAAGTCCACCATCGGGATCATCAAGCCACGCGCTGACACCAGGACAGAGGTACACCCAGTCAGCCGAGGGGGGGAGGGAGTGTATTGGAAGGGAGGACAGGGTGTATAAGGGTCAGGATCTGTATCTGGGAGGGTTGGGAAGGGTGTTGGAAGGGCTAAGAGACAGGTTGTATAAGGGTGATGGGAAGAGGAGTTCAAAGGGTTCATGGAAGGGGAGAGGTATATTGGTTAGGATCTGTGCTAGGGAGGGTTGGAAGGGGTGTTAGAAAGGTTAATGGAAGGGGACAGGGTATTTATGGGTTAGGGTCTGTACTAGGGAGCATTGGAAGTGGTGTTGGAAGGGGGAACGGGAATGGGAAGGAGGGATAAGGGTAATGATGAAAGGGTTTGTACTAGGAAGGGCAAGAATGGAAGGGGAGAAAGGGAATGGAAAGAGGAGGGATTAGAAGGGGGACAGGGTGATAATCTGTAAGGGTCTACTTGGAAGGGCTGACAGTGTGTATAGCTGTAAAACTGTAGCAGGGTGGGTTAAGGGGCTATTACACTGGGCAAATTTTCCATGGGTCTTCAGTCAAACCACGATTTCCGCTAGCGTGGTTCTCATTTGTTTCTTATTATTGCTGCTGCTGCTGATGGTGGGTAATACCGTCGTCTTTCAGTGAAATCTACCGTAGCTTTGGAAGATCAAGGACACGTCAGAAAACCTTCGGAAATAGGAGAACCACACTAGCGAAAATCGTGGTTTGACTGAAGATCCTCGGAAAATTTGCCCAGTGTAATAGCCCCTTTAGGAGTGACAGGATGTACAGCTATGATGGGCTTAGCAAGGGAGGGCATGGAAGGGTGGAGGGATTGATGGAAAGGGTAGGAGTGTATAGCTGTGATGGGCTTAACAAGATGGTGCATGGAAGGGTGGAAGGATCGATGGAAAGGGTAAGAATAGAAGGTTTGGTGGAAGAGGACAGGGGGCGTAGGACAGGATGTGTAAGGGAACGCTTGGGCAGGAGGAAGCTAAGTCTGGCCAAGGGAAGAAGAGCTGTGTGATAAATGCCAAAACAAAATTGCATCAGTTTTGTATAGGAGTTAAGAGTGAAAGGGAGCTTGGGCAGGAGGAATCTAAGTCTGGCCAAGTGAAAAAGAACTGTGTGGTAAATGCTAAACTAAATTGTATCAGTTTTGTATAGGAGTTAAGAGTGAAAGGGAGCTTGGGCAGGAGGAAGCTAAGTCTGGCCAAGTGAAAAAGAACTGTGGTAAATGCTAAACTAAATTGTATCAGTTGTGTATAGGAGTTGATGAAGAGTGGAAGGTTAATAAGGTCTAGTTAAAAGTGATAAGCTTGCATAGGAGCGCAGGATAGAAAAAGGACATTGTATTAGTCTTGCATAGGAGTAGATAAGAGTGGAAGCTATTGAGTTAGTGTTGACAAGACTGAGAGGTTAAAAAGCTGTCCAGTTAGCGCTGATAAGACTAAAAGGTTAAAAAGCTGTCTAGTTAGTGCTGATACAACTGAGAGATTAAAAGCTGCCTAGTTAGGGCTGATACAACTGAGAGATTAAAAGCTGCCTAGTTAGTGCTGATACAACTGAGAGATTAAAAGCTGCCTAGTTAGTGCTGATACAACTGAGAGATTAAAAGCTGCCTAGTTAGTGCTGATACAACTGAGAGATTAAAAGCTGCCTAGTTAGTGCTGATACAACTGAGAGAATACAACTGAGAGATTAAAAGCTGCCTAGTTAGTGCTGATACAACTGAGAGATTAAAAGCTGTCTAATTAGTGCTGATACAACTGAGAGATTAAAAGCTGTCTAATTAGTGCTGATACAACTGAGAGGTTAAAAGCTGTCTAGTTAGTGCTGACAAGACTAAAAGGTTAAAAGCTGTCTAGTTAGTGCTGATAAGAGTTCAAGGTTAAAAAGCTGTCCAGTTAGTGATGATAAGAGTGCAAGCCTTCACACGAGGCCAGAATGAGTGTGACTACAGCCGGTCCGTTGCCTTCCATGCTGCCAGGAGGTGACCACGACAGGTAGCAGTATAGACCTGCCCGTAATGAAGGGGGTCAAGGTAAACCAGCCATGGTGTTCGTTGACCTCACTCACCTGCCTTGAGACTTGTTGTGGACTCGTTTTTTGGTTTTATTTTGTTATTTTTGCCGTTTTTTTTTAGTGTTTATTTCCAGATATTTAGTTTTTTGTCTTTATTTTCAACCTCGTTTTTTGCATCGACCAATTTCTTCTGTTTATTTATTATTGTTTTATATCGTTTATTTATTTATAGTTATTTTCATCGTTTTGGCTTTTTTTTTTTTCTATTTTCAGGCTTGTTTTTCTTTCTCATTTTGTTATTTTCTGTTATTACTTTTCTTATCATTATCGTTTTTATAATATTTCTTCATTAACTTTTTTTTTAGCTATTTTCTGGAACGTAGCGACTAATCCATTTTCTCTAGTGTTTTTGTTTTTGTTTTCCTTATTATTAATTTTCTTATTAGGTAGTCCAGCATCTGCATGAATCATTAATTATATATACTTTTTCTGACCTACTTTTTCGACTTGCCATCATCATCATAAAGTACATCAATATCATTCATTCATTCATTCTGCAGAGTTAGGAGTTCAGAATTAATGTGTTGCTGATGTAGTTAATTCCATATATATTATTTACTTGCATACAGTCAGTTAGTTAGGTAGTCAGTCAGTCAGTCAGTCAGTCAGTCAGTCAGTCTCCCTTACTATCTCATTCATTCCCTCTTTCCTGTTTCTACACATTTATTTCTTTTTGCTCTTCTTTTCTTCTTTTTCTTTTCTTTTCTCTAATTCCTTCTCTCGATTGAACACACATTTATTTCATCTTGCTCTTCTTCTTTTCTTCTTTTTCTTCTTTTCTTTTCTCTAATTCCTTCTCTCGATTGAACACACATTTATTTCATCTTGCTCTTCTTTGTCTTCTTTTCTTCTTCTCTCTGATTCCTTCTCTCGTGATTGAACACACTGATTTTTACTTCTTCCTCTTCTCTTCTCTCTCATTCTCTCTCTCCTTGACACTTCTTAAAGGTCACCACTCAAACACACTCTCCATCATCTCACTCACCCTCACTTCTCTTTTCTCTCTCTCTCTCACCCACTTCTCTCTTTCTCTCTCTTCTCTCCCTCACACACTTCCAAACTCTCTTCTCATGCTTACACACTTCTGCTCTCTCTCACACACTGCCACAGACTCATTTGTCCTTTCATCTCTCCTTAACGCATACTCCCAAAACTCTCACTCACTCACACACACATTCACTCACACACACACAAACCATCCCCCCCCACACCCTTCCTCACCCATCCTTCGCCTCTACAGGAAGCCGAAGACACCCTAATGGAGGACGAGGAGTCTAGCACCACCTTAGCCAGCGCACGGAAGCGAGGCCGCACCATGTACATGCTGAACGAGGACCTGGAGGAGTCAGAGGATAACAGCACGCTCACCAACGTCCTCCCGGCGACCACCAACCCTGACCCGCCCACCAACAAGAAGAGGAAATGTGGGAACAGTCTGCAAGCAAGGATATGTAGGTGAGTGTTCAAGGGGGCCTGGGAAGGAGGGGTAACTTTATCATATGTTTAGTTAGGTAGTTTTTCAAGCACCGACCCTGACGCGCCCACCAATAAGAAGAGGAAATGTGGGAACAGTCAGCAAGCCAGGATATGTAGGTGAGTGGAAGGGGGGTAACTTGATCTATTTAGTTAGTTAATAAGGGATGGTTTGTGTGTGTGTGTTAGTGAGTGAGAATTTGGGAGTATGTGTTAGGGAGATAAGAGAGAAAGAGTAAGTCTGTGGCAGTGTGTGAGAGAGAGAGAGAGAGAGAGAGAGAGAGAGAGAGAGAGAGAGAGAGAGAGAGAGAGAGAGAGAGTTTGCTATTATTATCTATATTATTCATTTGTTTATCACCAAAAGAATATGTTGGTAAGTGTGGAAGGGGGTCTGGGAAGGCTAATTTTATCATCTGTTTGTGTATCTATGTATCTATCTATTCATGTATATATGTTCTGTCTATAGCACCTGTAGGCATTCTTAGTGGGGCCTAGTAGTCAGCCCTAGTCTGTTATGGTGCAGACAAGTGTTTTTTATAGTGGTGCCATCTTGCTTGGCTCATGCTGTCCTCCAGAGCTCATTTTTTTTATCCTCTTTAGCTAATCAGGGGGCTTCGTGGTGCAGTGGTTAGCACACTCAGCTCACAACTGAGAGAGCCCGGGTTCGATTCCTGGGCGGAGTGGAAAATTTTGGGCGGCTTTTCCGATACCTTACGCCCCTGTCCACCCAGCAGTGAATGGGTACCAGGTATTAATCGGGGGTTGTGTCCCGTCTTCTGGGATCTGCTCCCTTCTATAATTCCTACCCCTTCTGTCTCTCTCCGGCATATGACCACAGATGTTGCGCCGACTAAAACGAAACTTTCCAAACTTGAGTCCAGGTTGGTATACGGTATTCAGGACAGCATGTGGGTAGTCTCAGGCCACTCGGCGATGACTGGATTTTGTCAGCAATATGTTAGCTTTGTGGTTTGAGATCTATGTGTGGAGGGGTGTCTGAGAAGGTTAAGGTTCATTATCTATTGTTTTACCTACTTGTAGTCTTTTTAAATTCCCTGTGTGATATGTGGAAGGGTGCCTCAGAGGGTCAACTTCATCAGCTATATGTTAAGCCTCTAATAATTATGGTCTTAAGTAACCCTGCAGTATCATGGCTTTGTGGTTTGAGGTCTGTCTGTTAAATGTCTCGTATAGTCTTGTTAAGCTTCCCTGCAGTATCTTGCCTTATTTTTTGAGACCTATTCATTAAAGGTCTCATATAGTCTTGTTAAGTTCCCCTGCAGTGTCTCAAGTCTTTGGTTCGAAAGTTATTAATCTCACTAATGAAGCTGTGTGTGTGTGTGTGTGTGTGTGTGTGTGTGTGTGTGTGTGTGTGTGTGTGTGTGTGTGTGTGTGTGTTTTGACGCCTCCATGTCTGTCGGCAGCCATCTACGGGAAAAGATCAACAGCAAGACGTGAGTAGCCCAGCCTGGGGGAGCAGCGTTCGCAAGAGAAGAATCTTCATTGGACACCGAGGCAGAGAAGGGACTGTAGTGGTGCTTAGTGTTACACAGATAGGACCAAGAAGACTGCATCCTCTTGTGTTGGACCCCCGCCACATAGTATCCATACCAAAGTTTAGGTATATTATCACGCTGGGGCTGAGGAAGGACGGACGCTCTGTGCTGGTCAGTCAGTCAGTCAGTCAGCCAGTCAGTCAGTGGGGTGGCCGTGGCTGTGTCCGCTCAGAGCCTGTGCTCCGTTGGGCCTCACGCGGCTGCCAGATAATTCACCGTTCGTACGTCACATCACTCTTTCCACCGTGTGTTTGGAGATAAGACTTGCCACGTCGCCTCGTGTGAATCTGTGTCATCGCCGCCGAGGTGTCGCAGGAGGGCCACTCGAGGTGTTTGCCTTCCTTTGTCTTGCCGCGACGCACCAGCATCCGCCATGCAGGGACGCACTGAAGTGTCTTGGACAGGGACAGACATTGGCAGCTCCTCCTGTGTCTTGCAAGTCATTATTTATTCTCACCCCGACACTCCTTCCTGACTGGCAATGTTCCAAAGCCTTGCCTCGACACACCCACGGAGAGGCAGCGAGACAGGGGACAACACTGTGGGACGTTTGTGTGTGTGTGTGTGTGTGTGTGTGTGTGTGTTTGAAGAGAAAATCAATACAGCAAGATTTATGGACACACAGAATCAGAACACATAATTAAGAGACATGTGTCATCCTTTCAGAGAGAGAGAGAGAGAGAGGTTGTGTGTGTGTGTGTGTGTGTGTGTGTATGTATGTTTCAGTTCTCCAGTGCCCCAGACAAGCAGTAGACGAAACAGACCCCCAACACACACACACACACACACACACATACACACACACACACACATTCAGACCTGCAGTATTTACCAATTAGTTCTGGCTTGGATAGGGACACACAAACCTTCCATCGGTCAGCCCTTTCTTTGCTCTTCGGTGCGGCTGTCCGGAGGGTGAGCTGACCGGCTGACTCATCCAGACGCGACATTCCTTCCTTATCCCTGTCACCCGCCACCTCTCCTTTGTATAAACTCATGCCACACACACACAAACACACTCACCCAATCACTCACTCATACTTTCTTGGGTGCATCCCTCGGACACTTGATACAACTTTCTGTTTTGTTTTTAGGTCACAAATGGCTTCGTTTTTTTTCTTCCTTTTTTTCCCTTTGTTTCTTCGTTCCTTCCTTTCTCTGGGTGTTGTAGTGTTGTAATGTCTCGGTTAATTTATTTTTCTCCGCGTCGATCTTCATTTAGTTATACGTTTTGTCCTCTGAAAAGGCGTAAGATGATAGTTCCGCCACATTTGTGTATTTTAATGTATTGTACTAGGGCACAGTTTGTACCTATTACGTAAACACACACACACACACACACACAGACGCACACACACATGCACACAAGTCATCATCGTACATTACCTAGGCGATATGTTTACTTGTGTATATATATATATGACGTAGGTTTCTTAGTGATCACCAGAAAGAAATATTTTGCATAATTAGAATTCTGGGCTTTTCGACACCCCTCCCCTGACCCCCCAACGCCCCCCTACCCACACACGGCCGCCATGGGACAAACACACGACAAACGGATGAATGAACGAACAGGATCGGCAGTGCACGTCGGTGAAAAAGATAATAAGTGGAAAAAAAACAACGCAGAGTGAGAAAGAAAAACAAACATAATGGGAAAGATATTACGCAAACACGACCTTGGAAAGAAAACAAAAACTGGAAAAACGTATGAAATGAAAGGTTTTGAAAAAAAAAAAGAGAAAAAAAGTAACGACAATTAAAGAATAGAAATAAAAAATAACTTCGTGCCTTATTCCTCTCCGCAGAAAACAGGTCACCGAATGCGTTTTTTCCCCAAGCGCTTCAGATGCGACTGACGATAAGATTCCACTGTAAGACATAAGATTTTCCCGCCTCCAAGCACCACACTGCGTTTGTCCTGGTTAGCCGTGAGTTGGCATTCGTGGGTGTGTACGTATGTGTGTGTACCTACGAGTGTGAGTATTACGCCTCCAAAGAGATTTCTCCTCCTTTGGCTACGGGAGGGAGATGAAGCAAGTGAAACGGAGTGCCGAGTGTCATTATTACACGTCAAAGGCAAAGCAGAGAAGCTGTTTGACTGTTTCTTCGGCTTGTAGAAAACCCTTTGTCCGTCAGCCATCTGAGGATCTTTTCAACACTGCTTTGATGTGTGAAAAACGTCTGAGGGATTTTCAACTCAAATGCATACTGATGATACACAGCCAGCCAGAGGAGCTGTGGAATTGTTTCTTTGACTTGTGAAAAACCTCTATGTTTTGATGTGCTTTGAGACTCGGAGCACATCAGAACACTCCAGCCATGTGCTTCGTATAATTTAAAGATGCACGTTTGCCAGCAGGTGCGTAATGTAGGTGTTTGTGTTTTCTTTTCCTGGGAGATTACGTTGTTCCATAAAGAGTCGTTATTCACAAGTCAAAGCAACAGTCAGCCGGCTTCTCTGGTTTGCTGTTTATCAGTATCATGCGTTTGGGTCGAAAATTGCTGGGAAGGTTTTTACAAGTCAAAGCAATATTGAAAAGATCCTCAAATGGTCAACGTGCAGGGAGGTTTTTCACGAGTCGAAGCAACATTTCTGCAGCTCCTCTGGTTTGCCGTGTATCATCAGTGTGCGTTTGAGTTGAAAATTCCTCGTACGGTTTTCACAAGTTGAAGCAATGTTGAAAAAGTCCTCAGATGGTTGACATGCAGTGTTTTCCACAAGCCGAAGAAACAGTGACACAGCTTTGATTTGCTGTACTATATCATTATGCGTTTAGGTTGGAAATTCCTTGAGATGTTTTCACAAGTCAAAGCAAGAGTCGTACAGCTCTGGTTTGCTGTATATCATTACGAGTACAAGTATTATGAGTTTGTGTTGAAAATATTCCCCAGTCATATTTCACAAGTCGAGGCAACAGTCCTTCAGCTTCCCTGGTTTGCTGTATGTTATGATTACATTTGTTGAAAAGTTCCCGAGATGGTTGACGTACAGAGATAGTTTTCACAGGTCGAAGCAACAGTTATGCAGCTTCCCTGGTTTTCTGTATATTATCATTACGTTTGCTGAAGAGATCCCCAGATGGTCGATGTACAGAGGCGGTTTTCACCAGTCGAAGTAACAGTCATATGTCGTTTCCAGTTTAGTTTGTCACATTCGTTATAAAAAGTCCTGAGCTGGTTTGTAAATTTCCCTCTCGATTTATCCTAATTGTCATGCCAGCTTTTACATGTCTTCATATGAGGCTGTGGCTTGATTGAATGCGCTTCCTGACATCACTGGAGTATGAACCGCCTCACCATGGCTCTGTACCTCTAACCCACATGGTGAGCGTACCCACTTTCAATAATGCGGGGTGACATCACGAGGCATTTCAAGGAACCTTCACACAACTGGTTCAGCGCTTCATCACCAAATTGCTTTCAGTAAGAGACGAGTTTCCTGGCAGACTTGGATAGCTACACAGGAATATGACACTACACGCCTCGTATCATCCTAGTCTCGAGCTCACAGGCGTTCACAGACACACTCGCTCCGGTCAGGACAGGCGGAGGCAAAGGATTGGAACGGGGAGTATTGTTAGATTCGATTGTATTATTATTTATTTTCCTTTATATGTATGGTCTCTTGAGTACAATGTTGTCTTAGGCGAGTTGGTGAATCGGGTGACAATTAAGGAGATGAATAATTGGATGGAGATGTTAATTGTCCTTCCCATGATGATATGATTATATTTATTGATTTTTTATTTGTGATATGGATGTTTTTTTATGCTTTATTTATTTTTGTTGTTTTTTAGATTGTGAAAAATTAATGAAAAAACATACAATTAGAAGGAACCTTTAATTAACTTCACTTCTAATGGTAGACATGTTTTTATTCTTTTGTTCTCGTCACGTCAATCCTTTTCTAGTTACTTATTTTCTTTTTTGTCTCCCTAAAATTAAATAGGAATTAAGGAGGCAAGCAGTTAGGAGGAATCTGTTAATTACACTTCCAATCATACAAAGGTTTTTTCTTCCCCTTCGATGATAACGGTAATCTTAATCACTCATTCCCCGGCATTGAGCTCATGAAAATACCAGAACGGAGGTTAGCGGGCTTTTTTGTTTTCATTTACTTTTTGCCCTTGAGCTGCTTCCTTTACTGTAACAAAACAACAATAATAATGATAACTAGGAAGCCTCATAAACTCCACCTCCAATCACAGAAAGTTTCATCATATCACTTGCAACAAATACAAAGAAACTACTTATTCATTTCACCAACACTTCAGTCACTACCCAACTCCATGAGGGAAAATGAGGATGTTAAACAAGAAAAAGATGAAAGAGAAAAAGAAGATGGTAGATTGGTCTCTTCCGAACCCCATAATGGAAAATAGGAACATTAAAGAAGTAGAAGAGAAAGGGGACGATGGTTCAGTCACTGCCCAAACCGACATGGACAATAAGGACTTGAACTGAAAAGAAGAGGAAGAAAAAAGTTCAGTCTCTGCCCAACCCCACAAAAAGGAAAATGAGGACAGAAAACGAGGAAAAGAGGAAGACGACGATAGTTCAGCCACAGCCCAAACCCATAAAGGAAAAGAAGGAATGTTAAAGGAAAAGAAGAAGAGGGAAAAGACGATAGTTCAGCCACAGCCCAGCCCATACATAAAGGAAAAGAAGAAATGTTAGAGGGAAAGAAGAAGAGGGAAAAGACGATAGTTCAGTCTGCCCAAACCCATAAAGGAAAAGAAAGAATGTTAGAGGAAAAGAAGAAGAGGGAAAAAGACAATAGTTCAGTTACTGCCCAAAGGATCCATAACACACACACTCGCTGCCTAACGTAACCACACACAATGAGCCTTTTGTCACTCTGTCCTTGCTTTCGTAACAGCCACGGAAGAGTCGGTCAAGTCCCTGTTGATGGCGACGAACAAGTGCTTAAGTTTGCTATTTATTTATTACGTTCATCTCTTTTTAAGGTGTCGGTGGTGTTGGTAATGCTGTCAGGTATCCAGATGGTGATGGTGGTGGTGTTGCCTTACTGGTGATGGTACGCTCAAGATTACGTTTCTTTCTCTCTTGTGTTGTGTCGAGAGGGGGTGTGTTGTGTTGTGTTGAGAGGCATGTGTTTTATTGTGTTGATAAGTGGGGAAGAGTACGAGAAACGAAATAGAGGAAGAGGAGGAAAAGTGAGATTTGAAAGAGGAAGAGAGAAAGAGATGGAGAAAAGAAGGAAAGAAAGAGGAACAAGAGGAAAACAGTGAGGTAGAGAGGAAAGGAAGAGGAAGAGAAGAAAATAAAAAGGAAATGAGCAGCAACAAAGATAAGTGTAGAAAAGAAGGTGAGGAGAAATAAATAAAAAGAAAAGAGAAAAGAGAATGACACGTGCAGATAAGTCAAAGGGAGATGAAGATAGGCAGTTTAAGCGTAAGTTACAGAACACAAGAATGTTTTATATATACACAGTGAAGGTTTAAGTTATATGTTTTAAGTAAGTGAAGGTAATGCCCCTAAACCCTATGTACAACAGTGTAATGAGTTTATTTTTAAGAAGGGAAAAGTCGTATATGTTACCCTACAGTTGAAAAGGTGCATTTGTCGTCATGTTGAAAAGGCGGATGCGATGTCTTACTATTCTTCTTTTGGCATACAACCTTGCTGAGTGTTTATTTAAGAGGAGAAAACAGTCGCTGTCGTATGCCCTGAGAATTGAGAAAGTGCATACGACATCATGTTATGGTTCCTTTGGCATACGACCTTGCTGAGTGTTTATTTAAGAGGAGAAAAAAGTCGCTGTCGTATGCCCTGAGAATTGAGAAAGTGCATACGAAATCATGTTATGTTTCCTTCGGCATACGATCATGCTGTGTGTTTATTTAAGAGCAGAAAAAATCAGTCTTATGCCCTGAGAATTGAAAAAGTGCATACGATATCATGTTATGTTTCCTTTGGCATACGACCTTGCTGTGTGTTTGTTTATAAGGAGGAGAAAAAAGTCGCTTGTATGTTTTGAGAATTGAAAAAGGTGCATTCGACGTCTTATTATGTTCCCTTTGGTGTAATATTGTGTGATTTTGTGTATTTCACCCGGTAGCAGCGACGGGCCAAATTTGTGGCTTTACCGTGTACCAGCGATGGGCCAAAGTTTTGTGATGATATAAACCCCCCAAAAACAGATGATGCATAAACTGATCACAATTGCGTAAATATATATTATGAAATGGTTTGCGTGAGTGATGATTTTTTCTCATTTTTTTCGCTTAGAGGGGCCTTCAAGAATCATGATCCCCGCAGCTACCGGGTTAAAAGGAAAAGAGTCTGCCGTATGTTCTGAGGAAGGAAAAGGTTCAAATGTCATGTTATTTTCCCCCTTTGGAGTATAACTACTTGACACTTTTGTTTATGAGGAGGGGAAAAAGTTGCTGCCGTTTGTTCTGGTTAAGGGAAAGGTTCAGAGTCGTATTATAATTTCCTTCACTGTATGATAATGTGACATATTTATAAGGAGGAAGAAAAATCGGTTGTATGTATTTTCCAAGAATTGAAAAGGTTCATACGACATGTTATTTTTTCCCTTCAACGTCGATTATAAATTAGTTTGAAAGGAGTAAAGGTAAAGGAGTGAAGTACATACCATTACCTTTATTACTATCATTGTTATTATTCCTATTATTACTCTTTGTCTTTTCAATACTCATGTCGTGAAGTGGAAGAACACATACAATTATCATCACCATTATCATTACGTTACATCAGGTGGATGGTGATGTGGACAATTTTGGTGGTGACGGTGATTCGCAGTGATGTGGTGATGCCTTCAGTGCCAGGAAAGAACCGTCGTGCCAGTGAAATGTACAGTGTTGCGTTGGAAGTGTTGCTTGTTGTGCTGTAGTGCTGGATCATGGATTTGGTTGCCAGGCAGTCACTCAGTATTGTGGTGTTTATACCCTGTTTATCTTGATTTCCTCAACTCAGCATCCACCAATAGGATTTAACCCTTCCCAGCATCCATCAATAAGATTTAACCCTTCTCAACATCCACCAATAGGATCTAACCTTTCCCAGCATCCACCAGTAAGATTTAACCTTTCCCAGCATCCACCAATAAGATTCAACCTTTCCCAACATCCACCAATAGGATTTAACCTTTCCCAGCATCCACCCATGAGATTTAACCCTTCCCAGCATCCATCAATAAGATTTAACCCTTCCCAGCATCCACCAATAGGATTTAACCTTTCCCAGCATCCACCAGTAAGATTTAACATTTCCCGGCATCCACCAATAAGATTCAACCTTTCCCAGCATCCATCAGTAGGATTTAACCTTTCCCAGCATCCAATAGTAAGATTTAACCTTCCCCAGCATCCATCAGTAGGATTTAACCTTTCCCAGCATCCAATAGTTAGAATTAACCTTTCCCAACTTCCTCATATGAAATTCAGCCTTTCCCAGCGTCCACCAATGAGATCTAACCTTTCCCAGCCAAGTTAAGGTAAACAGAGTATTGCATCAAGTAACCAGTGACTGCCTGGAGTAATTGTTTGGTTAATCTGTTGTTTGCTATAAGAGATGTGGACTTGTTTCCCGTAAGTTATGATTTGCCTTCAGTATTAGATTAACTCATGCAAGGGATGTGATTTTTAAGGTATTATTTTGTAAGTTTGAGGATGAGGAGGACAGTGAGTGGAGGAGTACAACGTTTGCCCTGGTTATGTACTGAAGGCTTTGTTTTCTGCCTTCGACATGTGTGTGTGTGTGTGTGTGTGTGTGTGTGTGTGTGTGTGTCTTGCAGGGATTTTGAGGTGATTCTTCAAGAGCTCTTTTACTACTTTGTATGTTATTGGGAGTGAGAAGAGAGAGATAGAAAGGTGCGTTTTGATATACTTGTAAAGGTTTAGTGGGTTAGAGAACTGAGGAAAATTGTTAACTTGTCAAGAGCTCTTTTACTTTTTGTCATGTTGGTTGGGAGTGGAGAGGGAAAGAAAGGTTTGTTTTGATGGATTTGTAAAGGCTGTTCTACCCTAGTTATGTGGGTATATGAACTGAGGGAAATTATGTTAGTTTTCAAGAGCTTTTCTACTCTTTTTCACGGTCTTTGGCAGTGGAAAGAGAGAGAGAAAGAAAGGTTTGTTTTGATGGATTTGTAAAGGCTGTTCTACCCTAGTTATGTGGGCATAAGAACTGAGGGAAATTATTAGTTTTTAAGAGCTCTTTTACTCTCTGTCATGTTGTTTAGGAGTGGAGAGAGAAAGAAACCAAGACGTGTTTTGCTTGATTTGTAAAGGCTGTTATACCCTCGTTATGTGGATATAGGGAGCAGGCAAAATATAGGTCAGTTTTTCAAGAGCACTTATATTCTCTTTGTCATGGTCTGTGGCAGTGGAGAGAGAAAGAAAGCAAGGTGTGTTTTGCTTGATTTGTAAGGGCTGTTATACCCTAGTTATGTGGGATTAAGAACTGAGTATATTGTTTTCATATTTATCCAGTTTTGGTTCTTTGTTTACTCTGAGGATAGGCAGAGAAGAGGGATGATAGAAGAGATTTACTTTGATAATAGGAGGAGAAAGAGAGATATATAATGAAGGTTAATCTCTTAAAGCTGGTCGATGTATATTGGGATAAGAACTGAGTGAGTTAGTATTTCGTGCTTTGAGAAGAGGAAGAGAAGGAGAAAGAAGTATTATGCCAAGATGGTCACCTTAGTTTTGGATTCTAGCACCTTGTGGAACTAATCTCTTCATCTCTCTTTAATTATAACTATGTGTGGTGATGGAGGTGTCAGTTTCCACAAGTCAGGTCACGTTAGGTCATCACTATAGGTCAGATCACACCACACACACACAAGCACACGCACACACACAGGTTATCCAGCACTGTCGATTTCACGGTGTTTTTATGAGAGTCTTGACGAGGATGAACGGAACTGCTCGGAAATGTTGCACCACCTGTCTTAATGTATCTTTGGTTGTTATTCTTGTACGTGTTGCCTTGTGCCTGTTTGAGAAGCCACCCCACCTATGGACCGTTGTGTATACTCTGTTGTTGTGCTCGGACAATGTAAACAGCAAACAGATGATGAAAAGGAAGAAAAACTGGTGTACTGATGGAAAAGTGTTAGATTTTCGAGGGCTGGCATTATCTCTCCTACTTTCTGCTGTTCCCGGACAATGTAAACAGCAAACAGATGATGTAAAGGAAGAAAAACTGGTGTACTGATGGAAAGGTGTTAGATTTTCGAGGGCTGGCATTACCTCCTGTACTTTTTGCTGTTCTCTGACAATGTAAAGAGCAAACAGGGGATGGTACAGAAGGGTGAAAAGCTGAAATATTGAAGGAATGGTTTTGGACACTGAAGCATTTGCCGTTACTGAAATATTGGAGTTTGATTTTCGAGGGTCTTTTGTCACCTTTTGTATTGTCATTCTCTGTTGTGTTCTGAGCATGTAAACAGCAAAGAGAAGAAGGTAAAAAACAGTGAAATGTTGAAGGAAAGGTGTCAGATTTTTGAGCATGTGTTGTTTTGAAATACTGAAGAAAAGTGTTAGATGAGGAGGCTTGTGTTTTTACCTCTTGTTACTCTCTGCTGTGTTCTGGCCTTGTAAGCAGTAAATAGGAGATGATGAAAAGAGTGAAATGTCTCAGGAAAGGTGTCGTGTACTGAAGCATTTGTCGACTTTGAAATATTGAAGGAAAGGAGTTAGATAAGGAAGCTTCTGTTATCACCTGTTGTTCTGTTACTCTCTGCTGTGTTCTGACCTTGTAAGCAGTAAATAGGAGATGATGAAAAGAGTGAAATGTCTTAGGAAAGGTGTTGTGTACTGAAGCATTTGTCGACTTTGAAATATTGAAGGAAAGGAGTTAGATAGAAATGTCTTAGGAAAGGTGTTGTGTACTGAAGCATTTGTCGACTTTGAAATATTGAAGGAAAGGAGTTAGATAAGGAAGCTTCTCTTATTGCCACTTGCTCCCTTGCTGTCCATTCACTAACCTTGTAAACAGAAAACAGATGGTGAATAGGGTGAAGGACTTAGACATTGAAGGAAAGGTTAAGGTACTGAAGCATCACTCACTCCTGTACCCATCTTGTTTGCCATTCACTGACTTTGGAAATGGGGGAAAAAAGAAAAAAAGAGAACAAGAAAAATAACAAGAAAGCAGAAGAACAGATGATGAAGAGTGTGATGAAGGGTTTGATAAAGAAATGTGTGAATGTGATGATTGGAAACAACGAGAAATGGAGAAAGAAAACAATGAAGTGAGGCAACGTGGGGATATGGCGATCAGGAAATGGGAAAAAATGGAAGCGAAGAACACGTCAAAGAGAATAATGAAGTGCGTATATGATTGGACACGGCAGGAAATAGATAAACATGAACTGAGGAAATGGGATAAAGGTGGAAACAGGTGGTAACATAGAAAAGACATAAAAACAGGACATAGAAATAAATAAGCTTGAGAAATATTTATGAGGAAATGTTTTATGTGAAAGAAGTTAGTGTAATGATTATATAGTGAATGAAGTGTGAGGATTCTATAGTGAAGTTATGAACGTAAATAAAGCTGACTAACAATAAGTGAAAAGGCAAGAAAAAGGAGACAAGCACCCGAGGAAAATTGTAACTAATCAACAATAACCATTCATTGTTGACTCGTAAACAGGCACATCGCTGCAGCACGGGGGAAAACAATGACAGTATACGTAAGGAAGTAAAGAAAAAATGATGTTGATACGTGATGAAGTAGAAAATATACTGAGAAATACGTGGCGAGGAATATTATGACGGCAGAAAGTTCAGGAAAAAATAATTGCGTTAAACTATAATTAAGGACGTGCTATAAAAATGATGTTGATATGTAATGAGGTGGGAAAAAATACCAAGAAATATGTGACGATAATTTTTGCGACGGCAGAGAGTTTGAAAAAAAAAGACTATACATAAGGAAGGAGGAAATTAAAATGATGTACGTAGTGAAGAAAATGAATCACAGAAATACGCATTGAGAGTTTTTATGAAAGCAGGAAGTAGGGAAAGAAAACTACACTATATACGTAATGAATTAAGGGGAAAACTGTCAATACGTAAGGAAGAAATAATACATAGAAACGCTGAAAGTTGTTGGTTTGGGAAAAAAAGTCGATATACGTAATGAACCAAAAAATGAATGTTGGTGCGCAATGGAGTAAAGAAAAAAATGGGGAAATACGTAATGAGAAATCTTGTGACGGCAGAAAATCAGAGAAAAATGACTACACGAAATAAACTTTAGAAAAATACAGAAATACGAAATGAACCCAGAAAAAAATGTTGGTATGTGATGAAATAAAAATACGTAATGAGAAACTTTGTAACAGTGGAAAGCTTGGAATAAAAATAGTATACGTAACAAACTAAAGAAAAATATACAGAAATACATAATGAGAAACTAACGGCAGAAATCAAGGTAAAAAAAGAAGATAAATATACATAACAGAAAGGGAAAAAAATACAGAAATACATAATGAGAAACCTTGAACAAAAGAGAAAGACGATAGACGTAATGAACCAAGGAAAGAAAAAAAATATAAACGGAATGACGTCGAAGAGAAATTCATTGACGGCAGAAATTTTTCACTCCCGTCACTCGCAAGTTCTCCCGAAGTGTAACAATTTTCAACACTGGTTTTGTTTGTATACAGAGAGCGTTCAGCAAGCCGGAGCTCATATTATTTTCTCGGATCATTATTCTGTTTATTTTTTAATTATATAGAGAAAGGAAACACTTGATACCCTGCCTTTTATTACTCTCCTTAATCTTACCTCAGTGGAAAGGTTTGAAGCTATACCGAGGGACAGTGTGAAGGCTTTGTAGTGTGATGCAGTGTGTTTTCCTCCAGTTTATCTCCATTTTTCACCTCTCCTCTGTTTTTTCCTCCATTCGCTCTATATCCATAAATAGCTTAACATTTCCTCTTCCTCCTCCTGTCTTCATTATCTTTCTCCTCCTCTTAGTTTTTGCATTATCTATATTTTTATCAAGGTCTGTGTCTGTGGTGTTGATTGCTTTGCTTACTTCCTCTAAATTATCTCCATTTTTCTCCTTTTTCCTCTGTTTTTTTCTCCATTCCCCCTATACCCATAAATAGCTTAATGTTTCCTCTTTCTCCTCCTGTCTTCATCAACTTCCTCCTCCTTTTAGTTTTTGTGTTATCTTCATTTTTATCAAGGTCTGTGTTTTCATTTCCTTTGGCGTTGACCGTTTTGCTGATAACCTCCTCTAATTTATCTCAATTTTTATCCTGTTTCCTCTGTTTTTTCCTCCATTCCCTCTATGTCCATAAATAGCTTAATGTTTCCTCTTCCTCCTCATGTCTTCATCAACTTCCTCCTCCTTTTAGTTTTTGTGTTATCTTTGTTTTTATCAAGGTCTGTGTTTTCATTTACTCTGGCGTTGACACTTTTGCTGATTTCCTCCTCTAATTTATCTCCATTTTTCCCCTCTTTCCTCTGTTTTTTCCTCCATTCCTCCTATACCCATAAATAGCTTAATGTTTCCTCTTCCTCCTTCTGTCTTCATTATCTTTCTCCTCCACTTAGTTTTTGCACATTCTCCATTTTTGTCAAGGTCTGTGTTTTCATTCTATACGGCGTTGACTTTTGCTGATTTCCTCCTCTAATTTATCTCCATTTTTCTCCTCTTTCCTCTGTTTTTTCCTCCATTCCTCCTATACCCATAAATAGCTTAATGTTTCCTCTTTCTCCTCCTGTCTTTATCCTCCTCCTCCTCCTTTTAGTTTTAATGTTATCTCAATTATTGTCAAGGTCTGTCTCTGCCTCCTTCCTATGTCACATTTTGTTTTGCCCAATTCACACGCATTTTTCTCCTGTTTCCTCTGTTTCTTACTCTATTCCTCTTATACCCGTAAATAGCCTAAAGTTTCCTCTTCCTCCTCCTGTCTTTATTATCTTCCTCCTCTTTTTAGTTCTTTCGTTATTTCCATTTTTATCAAGGTCTGTGTCTGCCTTCCAAGTGATGTTTTGCTGACTTATTACAAATTACCTCCATTTTTCTCCTCTTTCCTCGGTTTCTTCTTCCATTCCTCCTCATCCCATAAATAGCTTAATGTTTCCCCTTTCTCCTCCTGTCTTTATTATCTTCCTCCTCCTTTTAGTTTTTTCGTTATTCCCATTTTTATCAAGGTTAGTGTCTGCCTCCCATTTTGCATTGACTGGTTTGCTTACTTTCTCCTCCAGTTTATCTCCATTTTTCTCTTATTTCCTCTTTTTCTTCCTCCATTCCTCCTATACCCATAAATAGCTTAATGTTTCCCCTTTCTCCTCCTGTCTTTATTATCTTCCTCCTCCTCCTCTTCGTTCCTTAGTTATCTCCATTTTTATCAAGACATCCAACATGCCCCGCAACATCCTGCCCAGTGATACCAGAACCCAGTGGTCAAAAAATGAAAGACTTGGTCGAAATGATAACACAAATATTACAATAATCAATGATGTACGGTGATTCCTTTATACACATACATCATTAACTATCCACTCCATACTCTAGTTCATCTTTTATTGAGGAAGTTAGAGAATTAAACGTCTATATACTTAAGTAATTGACCTGTGAAGATAAATGCCCGTTATGGTAAGTGTGTTCCCTCCTGCTTCAAGTTCACACCGCCCGAGGAGGGGAAGGAGGGAGGGTGTGTGTCGCTCTGCTCCCGTGTGTGACTGACCTTTTTGTGACCCCTCAAGATGCCGGGTTGGATTTCTTGGTGAGTTTGTTGAGTTTTTGATGATATTTGATGACATGAGGGGTTGGAGAGGTGTGGGGGAGGTATTTGGGGTTTTCAGGGATGGTTTGGGTAGAATTTTTTTTCCTTCCTTTTTTTATCGTTTTTGTTCTTGTTCTTTCTTTATTTTTTTATATTTCTCCTTTTTCTTCTTGTTTTCATCTTGATCTTCGTCTTTTTATTCTTTTTGTTCTTTTCTTAATCTTGTTTCTCCTCGTCTTCTCTTATTATGTTATCAATCGTTTCTCTTTTTCTTATACTTTCTTTTTCTTTTTCTTCATTTTCTTGATCTTGTTTCTCTTCGTCTTTGTCTTCTATGTTGTTATTTTTCTTCATCGTTCTTTTTTTTTCTCCATCTTCTTGATCTTGTTTCTCTTCGTCTTTGTCTTCTTCTATGTTGTTATTTTTCTTCATCGTTCTTTTCTTTTTCTCCATTTTCTTGATCTTGTTTCTCTTCGTCTTTGTCTTCTTCTATGTTGTTATTTTTCTTCATCGTTCTTTTTTTTCTCCATTTTCTTGATTTGTTTCTCTTCCTCTTTGTCTTCTATGTTGTTATTTTTCCTCATCGTTCTTTTTTTTTCCATTTTCTTGATCTTGTTTCTCTTCGTCTTTGTCTTCTATGTTGTTATTTTTCCTCATCGTTCTTTTTCTCCATTTTCTTGATATTGTTTCTCTTCCTCTTTGTCTTCTTCTATGTTGTTATTTTTCTTCATCGTTCTTTTTTTTTCTCCATTTTCTTGATCTTGTTTCTCTTCGTCTTTGTCTTCTATGTTGTTATTTTTCTTCATCGTTTTTTTTTCTCCATTTTCTTGATCTTGTTTCTCTTCGTCTTTGTCTTCTGTGTTGTTATTTTTCTTCATCGTTCTTTTTTTTCTTCTTATATCGCAGTATCTTTAAAACTAATAGCCTAATATTCTTTTCTGCTTTTGTTCTTAATTCTTCTTCATCATCATCTTGTTCTTCTACGTCTTCTTTTTCTTCTTCTTTATCTTGTTCTTCTTCATCTTCTTGTTCTTTTTCTTCTCCGTCTTCGTCCTCTTCCATTGCAGCATCATTGAAATTAATAACCTAATTTTATATTTAATTATTTTCTTTTGTTCTTGTTCTTCTTTTTCTCTTCTTCCTTTTGTTCTTCTTGTACTTGTTCTAATTTTTGTTCTTCGTCTTCTTTTTCTTCTTGTATCGCAGCATCATTAAAATTGGTAGCCTACTATATTCTACAAATAATAATAGTAATAATAATAGTATACTAGCCTAGCCTACTATTTTTTTTAAACCACCACCACCACCACTGATACTATTATATATGTTATTATTCTCCACTTCAATGCTAAACCATCAAATATAAATTAAAGATTGCAGTGAAATAGGCTAACATCTTAGAAACATATATTGCTCGTATTGTCAAACGCTTCCTCCTCTCACATCAACTATATGCAAAGGCTAAAATGGAGATCAGTCTGGTTCTATATATGTAATGTGTTTTTTGGGTTCATATAGTACAGAAGAAGGGTCAAACTCCCTCTTTTGGCTTTTGTCTCAGCAGCGTAGAGCGGCCTTTTTCTGTTGATATATATAATTTTCCCTTTGCTGTAAAAAAAAGAAGTTATATGACTATGCCGCCCGGGTCAAGACTGGTACTGTTATCAAGGCGCCTTGTCTCGTTTCCTACTTAACCAACTGCTCTTCTGGTTTCACACACATTTTCTACTAATCTTCAGACCTATTTATTGGTGAAGGAATAAATCAGTTGGTAGTCGCCTCTTTGAATCTCTTATGCATCTATTAACTTATTTCACTTATTTATTTATTTATTAGTTGAAATGTAGACAAAAAGATGTGGTCACCTTCCTTATCTTATTCTTGTGGTTCAATTTATTTATGAATTTTGCCTTAATTATTTTCACTTGTTTGTCACTCAGCGGAGAATATTACGCTCTAAGTCATTTGCGTGCGTGTGTGTGTGTGTGTGTGTGTGTGTGTCGTAGGAAAGAGTGTAAAGATCAAAACAAGTGTGAAAATAGTTATGAAATGTGTGTGCTACCTCACTTGGTAGCTGGTGGCAGAGTAGCCCAAGGTGTCCGCGGCAGCCCAAACCCGCGGGTCACCACAGCTAGAATCCAATAGTAGTGCTCAGGCTCTTACCTAAGACTCCCCTTAGGGTCACTAACAGATAGGTGAATACATATTTAACCTCGTAGCAAGGGAGGGGTGTTTGGCTCCGCCCACTCGAACCCAT
>NC_066515.1:16622780-16625280 GCF_024679095.1 Eriocheir sinensis | reverse complement strand
AAGGAAATGAGGAAAAAGTTGGTAGGTAGGAAGGTAAGGGGAGTAGGGGAGTCAGTGAGTGGTTGATGTTTTGGAAGGTAGGAAGGAAGGGAGGAAGGAAGGAAGGAGAGGAGGGGAGGAAGGGAGGGAGGAAGATAGGAATGAAGAAAGGAAGGAAGGAAGGGAAGGAGAAGAGGGTAGAGGGAGAAGGGAAAGAGCGAGGGAGAGCGAGATGATTATGTAGGAAGGAAGGAAAGAAGGTAGAAAAAATAGAAGGAAGGAAGGAAGGAAGGAAGGAAGGGATGGTTGGAGAGAAGGGAGGAAAGATGGGAGGAAAGGAGAGACGGATCAAGAAACAAAGGAAGGAAGGAAGGGATGGTTGGAGAGAAGGAAGGGAGATGAAGGAAGAGAAGGAGAGACGGATCAAGAAACAAAGGAAGGAAGGAAGGATGGTTGAAGGAAGGAAGGAAGGGATGGTTGGAGAGAAGGGAGGAAAGATGGGAGGAAAGGAGAGACGGATCAAAAAAGAAAGGAAGGAAGGAAGGGATGGTTGGAGAGAAGGGAGGAAAGATGGGAGGAAAGGAGAGACGGATCAAGAAACAAAGGAAGGAAGGAAGGGATGGTTGGAGAGAAGGGAGGAAAGATGGGAGGAAAGGAGAGACGGATCAAGAAACAAAGGAAGGCAATATCTCCCTCTCCCTTGCTTTTTTCTTCCTCCTTCTCCTTCTCCTCTTTCTCCCTCTCCTCCTCTTCCTCCTCCTTCATCATTATCTCTCACTTTTCCAATATTAGCTTCATCCCATACACACACACACACACACACACACACACACACACACACACACTTTCGCTGCACCAGAATGCTTGCCAGGGAACTAAATTAAACAGAGAGAGAGAGAGAGAGAGAGAGAGAGAGAGGAAATTGTAGTCTATAAAACAGTATCTGGCAACTTTTTTTAGGAGTATCAGGTTGCCAGGTTTTGCCACTAATAATAATAATAAAAAAATAATTATACTGTGTAATAATAATAATAATAATAATAATAATAATAATAATAATAAGTTCTCGATGTGGCTATTTATTTATCTTTTATCTATTTAACTTTCTACCCAACTATCTATCTCGGTCTATATTTATCTGTTTGTCTGCCTATTTATATCCCTACTACTACTACTACTACTACTACTACCACTACAACTACTACTACTACTACTACTACTACTACTACTACTACTACTACTACTACTACTACTACTACTACTACTACTACTACTACTACTACTACTACTACTACTACTACTACTACTACTACTACTACTACTACTACTACTACTACTACTACTACTACTACTACTACTACTACTACTACTATTACTAATACTAATACTACTACTGCTACTACCACTTCTGCTTCTATTGGTTCAGATTATAATGGCGAGTACGAGAGAGAGAGAGAGGGGGGCTTACGTTCAAGAATTCGGTCACACGCTCCGTACACACACACACACACACACACACAACACACATATTAGAGGCCTTTATGTATGCGTGTATTAAGCGTGTGTGTGTGTGTGTGTGTGTGTGTGTGTGTGTAATCTGACTGAACCTTCTGTGTCTGTCCGTCTCTCTCCCTCTCTCTCTCTCTCTCTCTCTCTCTCTCTCTCTCTCTCTCTCTCTCTCTCATCGTCATACTTTTTTGCCAGGTTGACTCTGACATCTGAGAGAGAGAGAGAGAGAGAAGTGGGAGTGGTAAGGTGAAATGATTTGTCATAACTTGCCCCTCCCCTTTCTCTCTCTCTCTCTCTCTCTCTCTCTCTCTCTCTCTCTCTCTCTCTCTCTCTCTCTCTCTCGTGCAAAAGAGAGGTAGAATAAAAGCAGGACGCACGCTTGGCACAATTTCCTAGTAGAGAGAGAGAGAGAGAGAGAGAGAGGGGGGGGGGTACATGTGATTCTTCGCAGTTTGTTTTATATTTATTTTTTCCTTTCTTCCTTCCTTCCTTCCTTCCTCTTTGCTTCCTTTTCCTTCTTTTCTTTTTCTCTTTCTCTTCCTTACTTCTTTTATCATTTCCATCCTTTTATATCCATTATCACAGGAGAAGGAGGAGAAGGAGGAGGAGGAGGAGGAAAAAGGAGGAGGGGGAGGAGTAAGGAAGGAATTTTTACCTAATCAGTGTGCTCTCTCTCTCTCTCTCTCTCTCTCTCTCTCTCTCTCTCTCTCTCTCTCTCTCTCTCTCTCTCTCTCTCTCTCTCTCTCTCTAACTCTAAGGTGAGTAAGAGACATTTTTCAACACATTTCACTAAAAAAAAATAAGAAAAAGAAAAGAAAAGAAAGCTAACTCTATTTCTAACTCTCTTTTTTTCCAGGGTGTTAGAGGGGGCGCCGCGCCTCACCCCGCCCCCCCCTTTTCTCTCCATGGTCTTCTTCTCTCCCTGATTCCCTCCAAGCTACGCCCTGATCTGCCTCCACGCCTAAGGTGAGGGAGAAGAGGAGGAGGAGGAGGAGGAGGAGGAGGAGGATAC
>NC_066515.1:16615280-16617780 GCF_024679095.1 Eriocheir sinensis | reverse complement strand
CAACCAGCTTCTTGCAGACTTCTTACGATCTTATGTTCTTATGTGTGTAAACCTTGTCATACTATCACCAGGCTCATAAAACTACCCATGGAAATACTAACACATCTACGAAAGCCTTGTCCGGTGTGGGTGTGTGAGCTCCAGAAATATTTGACAACATGGACAATATTCTTCTGGCCCCACACGCCCACATTTGGTAAGGCTTTGGTAGAGGCTGTGTTAGTATTTCCTTGGGTAGTTGTATAGGTCAAGTGGGTTTGGTAGAGGCTGTGTTAGTATTTCCTTGGGTAGTTGTATAGGTCAAGTGGCTCTGGTAGAGGCTGTGTTAGTATTTCCTTGGGTAGTTGTATAGGTCAAGTGGCTCTGGTAGAGGCTGTGTTAGTATTTCCTTGGGTAGTTGTATAGGTCAAGTGGCTCTGGTAAAGGCTGTGTTTGTATTTCCTTGGGTAGTTGTATAGGTCAAGTGGCTCTGGTAGAGGCTGTGTTAGTATTTCCTTGGGTAGTTGTATAGGTCAAATGGCTCTGGTAAAGGCTGTGTTAGTATTTCCAAGGGAAGTTTTATGGGTTTTGTGGCAATGGTAGAGACTGTGTTAATATTGCCATGGCTAGTTTTATGAGGCTGGTGATAGTTTGAGAAGGCTTTACTAGAGGCTGTGTTAGTATTTCCATGGGAAGTTTTATGAGGCTGGTGATAGTTTGATAAGGCTTCTGTACCGTGAACAAGAAAAACACTCATGAGAATCAGCTATTACCTATACTACTACTACTACTACTACTACTACTACTACTACTACTACTGCTCCTGCTGTTGCTACTACTACTACTACTACTACTACTACTACTACTGCTCCTGCTGTTGCTACTACTACTACTACTACTACTACTACTACTGCTCCTGCTGTTGCTACTACTACTACTACTACTACTACTACTACTACTACTACTACTACTACTACTACTATTACATTCGACAAACTTAGGAAAAGAATTGATGTACTTTTATTTTTACTTTTGGTGGAGAAGAGAGAGAGAGAGAACACAAAATACAAAGGAAAAACAAACAACAGCAGACCTGCTGGTCCTTACGAGGCTGTTTGTGACAAGCTACGCTAACTATCTAATCAAAGGTGGAAGATGAAGGACAGCAAAGGAGAAGGCTCCTCCCCAACCCCCCCATCCCTCCAGCCAAAGCTGGCAGGAAAGGAAAAAGAACCATGCAGCATGGAAAAACTGCATGGAAATTATGTAGGAAAGAGGAAAGAACTACCATTACTGCTACCACTAACCGGCGATAAAAACGGACAAGGACACCAGTATTCGAAAGAACTTAACGTTGTTACGACAATGAGTAATATATTAGTTGCTGGTTGGATTAAAAATAATTCTCTAATCTACTCTTGAAAGACGTAATTGTTGTACTATCAACGACATCACGGTAGAAAATTACAAACATTAACGACTCGATTAAAGAAGTGTTTGGCTTCGTGCTACGATAATCTTTTACCACTTATCTTGAAATTGTTATACCTTCTTGTTCTGTTTGATCGATCAGTTGTAAAGTAATCTTCCGCATTAATATCACTGAATCATTTAAACATTTTAAGCACTTCTATTAGATCGGATGCGAAAAAGTAATTCAGAATTGTAGCCATTTCATTTTCATCGTTCGTGTGGTTACCATTATCATTAGCAAGCGGTCCGATCTACAAGTGAGTGACTTTTTATTATTTACATAGCTGAAAAATTCTTTAGGATTATGTTTACTTGTTTCCGCTATATATTCTTCAAGATTTTTCTTGCTTCGTTTTATTAATTTCTTGGTTTCGCGGCGAATTCTGTCCAACTCTAGTTTGTCAGCCTCACTGGGTTGATATGTATCTACTGTATACGCGTTTTTTAAGAGATAGGCTATTTTTTATTTCGTTATTCCACCATTTGGGTTTCTTCTTAAAGGTAGAACGTCTGTTACGATAGGGTACGCATATGCTTATGGCATTGTTCAATATCGTGGTGAAGGCCTCACAAGATTTATCAATATCTGTTTCCATAGAAATTCAGTCCAGTCAGAATTATTTAGAATTGATCGGAGTCTTGCGAAATTCGCTCTCTGATAATCAGGCACCTTTTCTTTACTAGGAGTTACTTTACTTTCTTTCATCTTGATGATGAATGTGATTGTTCGGTGATCGCTAGAACTAAATACTGGACCAACATTTACTTCGTTAACTGGATCAGCTGTCGTTGAAAAGATAAGGTCAAGTATATTATTTTCCCGAGTCGGTTCTTGAACGTGTTGATGTAATTCACTTACTGATAAATTTATACACAGGTCGAGCCCTGTATGACAGTTCAACGGTTCGCCCCATCTTTTCACTGGCAAGTTAAAGTCCCCCATAGTTACTGCCTCGCAACTACTACTTGTTTATAATATTAATTCACTTAACACGTGGTCGATATCAAGAGTCTGCCTTGGCGGTCTATAGATTAGTCCAACAACTAT
>NC_066515.1:16597780-16605280 GCF_024679095.1 Eriocheir sinensis | reverse complement strand
ACCACCACTCACCACCATAATCAAGTGGAGAGCACCCTGGCGTTGATACCTGCGGAGGCTTACCACCATAATCACCACCTTCCTCTCCACCACCACCACCACCACCACCATCATCACCAGAGTGGAGGTAGCGGAGCGGTCATCGTCGTGACATGCCGTTGGTGGTGCTTGTGGTGTTGAAGGGACGCGAAGAAGTGGTGGTGCAGCCCTGGGTGGTGTTGTTGTTATTGTTACTGTTATACACCACCGCGGAGGAGGTTCTCGGGGTGGTGGTGGAGGAGGAGGTGGAGGAGAAGGAGGTGGAGGAGAGGGTGGAGGAGGGAGGAAAGGGAGGTGAAGGTGGTGGTGAACTAAACTCAATGGTGATGAAAAGTGTCTCTCTCGCACACACGTGACCGAAGAGGAACAGCGAGAGAGAAAGAGAGACAGAGATAGAGAGAGAAAAGGTAGAGGTAGAGAGAGCGAGAGCGAGAGAGGATTTACCTATTCGTCCCACTACCTGTGTGGACCCATTCACCTGTGCTGTTAAGAAGGTAATTATATGTGTGTGTGTGTGTGTGTGTGTGTGTGTGTGTGTGTGTGTGTGTGTGTGTGTGTGTGTGTGTGTGTGTGTGTTTACTAATAAGGACTTCATCTTCCTCCTCCTTCTTCTCTTTGTCCTCCTCCTCCTCCTCCTCCTCCTCCTCTTCATCATCATCATCATCATCATCATCATTATCATTATTTTTCACGTCCTTGACAGAACAAAGAAGCGTCCATCTTCACTATCTCTACTATCTCTCTCTCTCTCTCTCTCTCTCTCTCTCTCTCTCTCTCTCTCTCTCTCTCTCTCTCTCTCTCTCTCTCTCTCTCTCTCTCTCTCTCTCTCTCTCTCTCTCTCTCTCTCTCTCTCTCTCTCTCTCTCTCTCTCTCTCTCTCTCTCTCTCTCTTTCCTTTCCTCCTCAAAACTCTCTTTCCCAGGTAAAAATTTATGGGTTAATGTCCTTTTTTTCCTTATTTTCTTTCCCTCTTAAAGTTTTTCCCTTGAATTTTCCTTCCTTGCTTCCTTCCTTCCTTCCTTCCTCCATTCCTTCGTATCTTCTTTCTTTCATTCTTTCGCGTCTTCCTTCCTTCTTTTATTCTTTTTTATTCTTCCCTTCATTCTTCCATTTGCTCTTTCCTTCCTTCCTTCCTCTCTTCCTCTCTTTCTTCCTTTTTTCTTCCTTCAATCCTTTCTCCCTTTCTTTCTCTTTCTTTTCCTCTGTCCTTCATTCCTTACTACATTTCTTTCTTCCATACTTTTTCTCTTCTTTCTTTCTTTCTTTCTTTCTTTCTTCCTTCCTTATATTCTCTCCTTCCTTCTTTCTCTCTTCCTTTCTTTCTTTCTTTCTTTCTTTCTTCCTTCCTTATATTCTCTCCTTCCTTCTTTCTCTCTTCCTTTCTTTCTTTCTTTCTTTCTTTCTTCCTTCCTTCCTTATATTCTCTCCTTCCTTCTTTCTCTCTTCCTTTCTTTCTTTCTTTCTTTCTTTCTTCCTTCCTTATATTCTCTCCTTCCTTCTTTCTCTCTTCCTTTCTTTCTTTCTTCCCTATAATCTCTCTTTCCTTCTTTATCTCTTCCTTTCTTTCTTTCTTTCTCTACATTTTCTTTTTGTTTATTTTCCCTGTTTATTTATTTGTTTACCTTTTGGCGTAGCGGTGGTGGTGGAGGTGGTGGTGATGGAGGTGGTGTTGGTGATGGTGCTAATCCGTCGCAGGTGTTGTCAACTTAATTAGTAGTCCAGGTGAAGGTCACGTGGGTGGTGGTGGTGGAGTTGGTGGTGATGAAGGTGGTGGTGGTGGTGGTGGTGGTGTATAACAGGGTGGGGCAATTTTTTTTTTTTTTTTATTTCTACGCAGTGAATTTGCATGGGAGGAAAGGAAGGGAAGGAGGAAGGGAGGGGATGGAGGGAGGGAAAAGGTAGGTAGGAAGATAGGTAAGAAGGTAAATTGGGAGGGAAAAAGGGAGGAAGGGAAAGAGGGAGAGAAAGATAAAGTTAAGAAGGGAGAGAAAGATAGGGAGGGAGGAAAGGAGGAGAGGAATAAAAAGAGAGAAAAAAGGGAAAGGGAGAAAGGAAGAAAAAGGGAGGGAAGGAAAAAGGGAGATAAAGAGGAAAAGAATAAGAAAAGAGGGAAAGAGAAAGAGAGAGAAAGAAAGAGAAAGGAAGGGAAGGCAAAAGGGAGATAAAGAGGAAAAAAAATAAGAGAGGAGGGAAAGAGAAAAAGAGAGAAAGAAAGAAGGAAGGAAGCAAGGAAGAAAAGAAAGAAGGAAAAAAAGGGAAGGAAAGAAAGAAAGAAAGGAGAGAGGAAGGCAAAAGGAAGGGAAGGAAGAGAGAGAGAGAGAGAGATAGGTTGGTAGATTGATAGGTAGATAGGTTACAGGGTGAGGCAGAAGTGACAGCATTCTCTCTCTCTCTCTCTCTCTCTCTCTCTCTCTCTCTCTCTCTCTCTCTCTCGTCATTAGCGCCAATTATAGAGGCAAATACAGGGTGGCGCAGAAAAAAAGTTGTTATTGTTGTTGTGTTGATTGTCCGACACGTGAATGATAATACCGGTACAGGGTGTGTCAGAAGGTGGCGGTGGTGGTGGAGGTATAGATTTTATCCTCTACAGGGTGTTGCATAAAGCTAATTTTGGTTGCTCTGCTAGTGATCAGTGTAAGAGGTATTTGAACTTACAGGGTGTGGAAAAAAGTGTTATCTAGCTCTGGCAATGAAAAAAACAGAGTGATTCAGAAGTGTTTTAACCCGTAGAGGAATGTACAGGGTGGCGCATAAGGTTATTTTTGCTTTTTATGTGGTTAGAGTAAGAGGAAATAGCAGTTACAGGGTGGGAAAAATGTCTATATGGCTTTGGTAATGAATAACAGGGTGATTCAGAAATATTTTAACCACAAGAGAAATATACAGGGTGGTGCAAAAATCTCACTATCACTGTAGAAATCACATAAGGGAATTCAGGGTGAGGTAAAATGTTTTGTCATCTATATTTCTATTTAAGCAGAAGACAACTGGGGGACGTACAGGGTGGGAAAAAAAGTATTGACTGTCACACACATCCCCTTGAAATGCATCTGTTAACAGGGTGTGGCAAAATGTTTGGTGACCCCTCTCTCTTCCTTCTCCTCTGTAAACACGTGGGTCTACAGAGTGGTGCAGAAAATGGGGACACACACACACACACACACACACACACACACACACACACACACACACACACACACACACACACACACACACACACACGCACGGACGGACAGACACACAGGGTAGTGCAAAATGTTGTGTCAGTCCGAACAGTGGACACAAAAGGGCTATCCTCAAATTGATTCTGCACCACCCTGTACCCTCTTCCTCCTCCTCCTCCTCCTACTCTTCCTCCTCCGTCCTCTAAAAGGTTGTATGTGAAGAGCAGAGAAGAGGAAGAGGAGGAGGAGGAGGAGGAGGAGGTGTGAAGGAAAAAGAGGTGAATATAAATAAAGAAGAAGGAGGAGGAGGAGGAAGAGGAGGAGGAGGAGGCGTGAAAGAGAAAGAGGTGAATATATAGAAAGGAGGAGGAGGAGGAGGAGGAGGAGGAGGTGTGAAGAAGAGGGAAGAAGAAAAGGGTGAAGAGGATACGGAAACAAGTGGAGGAAGGTAGAATGAGTAGAAGAAGAGGAGGAGGAGGAGGAGGAGGAGGGGAGGAGGAGGAGGAGGAGGAGGAGGAGGAGGAGGAGTCTTTTGTATGTCACTCTTAGCAACTTGATTTTTTTCATTGAGAGAGAGAGAGAGAGGGTTGCCTTGTGTTACAAAATACTTATCTCTCTTTGTTGCTCCATTTTCTTTCTTTCTTTCTCTTTTCTTTCTTACTTTCTTTCTTTCTTTCTTTTATCGTTATTATTATCATTCTTTTTTTTTCTTGTCTGGCTTTCCACGTTTTCTTCTCTTTCCTTCTTTTTTTTCTTATTTATTTTTGTTCTTCTTATTTTTTTTATCATTAATTCTTCTCTATTCCCTTTGTTCCATTTCTTTTATTAATCCATTTTTTTCATATTCTTCCTCCTCTTCTTTTATCTCTCTATTTTTCTATTTTATTTCTACTTGCCGTTTTCTTTTTAATTTTCTCATTTTCTTCCCTTTTCTTCCTCTTCTTTTCTTCCTTTTTATCCAGTCTTTTCCTTATTCTTTCTTTTTTTATTACTATTTCCTTTTCACTCATATTTTCTCCCCATATTCAATCACTTATTCTCTTTTCTTCCTTTTCTTTCCTTCCTTTCTATTTTCCTCTTTCTTTCTTTCCTTCCTTTATTTTTCTTTCTTCCTTTCCCCCTTTTTCTCCTCTACTCTCCTTCCTTGTTCATCATTTTTTTCCTCACTATTCCAGCTTTTCTTCTTTTTACTTTACTCCGTTTATTTTCATTCCCTTTTCTTCCTCTTCTTTTCTTCCTCTTCTTTTCTTCCTTTTTCTGTTCATTTTTCTGCATGTCCCAACTTTCTTTCTTCCTTTCCTTATTTCTCTCAATTGTCTTTCTTCCTTTATTTTCATTCATTCTTTCGTTCTTTTTTCTTTATTTCTTTATTTATTTCCTTCTTTTCTTTCCTATTTCCTTCCTTTATTTTTATTCTTGGTTATACGATTTTCTCTTTTCCTCCTCTTTTCCTTTTCTTTTCATCCATTTTCCTTTTTTTCATATTTAATCTTTCTTTCCTTTTTTCTTTTTTTTCCTTTCCTCCCTTTATCATTATTTCTTCTCCATATACCAACTATCTTTCTTTCTTTCCTTCTTTTCTTCCCTGCTTTATCTATTTTTCTCCATATCCCAACTTTCTTTTTTTCCTCCTTTTCTTCCTTTATTTTCATTCTCGGTAATCCGCCACATCTCTTTTTCTCCTTCGTTCTTTTTTTTATACATTTTCTGAACTTGTTTGGGTCGCCTTTGCTTGACCTTAATCCGGGGAAGCAAAGAATAAAAAATAAATGCTTTTATATTTTTTGTTCCTGTTATTTTTTGCTCTCTCTCTCTTTCTCTCTTTATGATTGTGTTGTGTGCGATAGGACGCTAGGGAGGGAGGGAGGGAAGGAAGGGAAGAGAAGGGAAGGGAAGGGAAAAAAGGAATGTAAGGAAGAAGAGGGAGAGATGGAGGAAGGGGGAAAAGGGACAAAGGGAAGGGAGAAGGGAGAAAGAAAAGGTAGGTAGAAAGGAAGGAAGGAAGGATACATGAAATAATAGAAAGAAAGAAAGCGAGAAAGAAAGAAGAATGGAAGGAAGTAAGGAAGGAATGAATGAAAGAAGGAAGGAAAAGAAAGGAGGAAAGAGAGAGAGAGAGAGAGAGAGAAACACACACACGCACACACACACACACACACACACACACACACACAGCACACCACACCCAAATTGCAACTACCACTTCTAATTATTAAGTTACTAACAACGCCACTGGCTCAGTTAGGAACAGTTAGGACCAGTCAGGACCGTTACGAGTTTGCTGGTCACTCTATTGTACTTGACTGTTACGACCAGGGGGAGAGAGAGAGAGAGAGAGAGAGAGAGAGAGAGAACGAAAGAAAGAAAGACATAGAAAGAAAAATAGAGAAGAAAAATTATTACTACCACCACTACTACTACTACTACTACTACTACTACTACTACTACCACCACCACCACTACTACCACCACTACTACTACTACCACCCCTTCTACCCCTACTCCCCCTAAGTATATATATATTAGTAAGTGAAATCATGGGACCAAACCCCGCAGACTTTTACACAATTCCCACACGTCACAATGTTATAGGCACGCAAGGCTGTATATTTATAGACCAAGGGCGGCTGTTTTCATGGTTATTATCGCCTCTATAGATCATACCTTAGATTACCTTACCTCAATACTGTTGTTTACGTAAGTTGTTGGTTATAGGACTAAGGTAAATCTATATAGTGTAACGTCAAATGGTGCTTATCGTATCTATCGCTTCTGTGGTTTTATTACTAGCGTTGTTTTTCGGTCTTATAGTATAGGTTAATTGATCTGAATACTGTTTTTGACGTTTGTGTACAAAGTATAGGAAATGGATTGGATACGCCCCGTTATGTTTTTCGTCTAAAGATTTTTTTTTGGATACATTATGTGCTGATAAGGAGGAAGAGGAGGAAGGAAGGAAAGCAAAATATATAGAATGGAGGAAAAGAAGGAAGAGGAAGAGGAGGAAGAGGAGTACGAGTAGGAGGAAGAGGAAAGAACAAAGACAATAAGATATAGAAAATGGATGAAGAGGAAGAGGAGGAGGAAGAGGAGAAGAAAGAGTATGTGGAAAAAGGAGGAGGAGAAGAAGGAGGAAGAAGAAACAAAGACAAAAGGAGATATAGAATAGAGGAAGAAGAGGAAGAGGGGAAGCATGAGGAAGAAAAAGAGGAGGAAGAAGAAGAAAAGAAGGAAGGAATTAAAACAAAGACAAAAAAACAACTTAGAACAGAGGAGGAGGGAGGGGAGAAGGAAGAGGAGAAGGAGGAGGAAGAAGAGGAGGAAGAAGAAGGGTTGTGGTCAGGATGGGAAATTTTGCAGTGGTGAATGTTGCTAGTGGAGGAGGAGGAGGAGGAGGAGGAGGAGGAGGAGGTGTTTTAGTGTGACGTCACGCCTCGAGGAGCATTCAGGTAACCGTTAAATTATTCCTCCTCCTCCTCCTCCTCCTCTTCCTCTTCCTCCTCCTCCTCCTGCTTTTGTCCTCCTCTTTGTCCTCCTCCTTGTCATCTTTTCTTTCATTTTTGTCCTATTTTTAGTGTCTTCTTCCTCCTCTTTTGTCCGTTTACTTCCTCCTCCTCCTCCTCCTCCTCCTCCTTTTCCTCCTCCTCTTTCTTCCCGTTCCCCTCTCCTTCCTGTTCCTCTCCTTTGTCCGTTTTTTCTTCCTCCTCCTCCTCTTCTTCCTTCTCTTTCTTCCTCCTCCTCTGTCCTCCACCTCCTCCTCCTCTTCCTTCCTCTTCCTCCTCCTCCTTGAGAATTGAAGTATTTAAGGAGGGAAGGAAGGAAGGAAAGAAGGAGGGAGGGGAGAGAAGGATGAAAAAGTGAAGAAGGAGGAGGAAGAGGAGGAAGAGGAAGGAAGAGGAAAAATTGAGGTGTGGAGGAAAGGGAGAAAGAGAAAGAGTGTTATGTTTGTAAATACTGTCCCTTTCTCTCTCTCTCTCTCTCTCTCTCTCTCTCTCTCTCTCTCTCTCTCTCTCTCTCTCTCTTAACTCATTCTCTTTAATTCTATTCTGGGCAACATTGCTCTCTTCACCTCTTTTTCTTTCTTTCTTTCTTTCTTTCTTTCTTTCATTTCCTTCCTTTTTCATTTTTCATTCTTTTTTCTTTTGCTTCCTGTTTTTTTTATCTCTTCATTCTTTCTTTCTTTCTTTTTTTCTTTCGTTTTCTTGCTGTCCATTTTATATTATTTTTCTTTTCCTTTTTTTTCTTTTCTTTTCTTTGTTTTTCCTTTGTTTCCTTCTTTCTTTATTTATTTCCTTTCC
>NC_066515.1:16582780-16595280 GCF_024679095.1 Eriocheir sinensis | reverse complement strand
TAGGTTGTAGGGTGGGTCTGACCTTTCACATATAGGTCAGAGTTCAAGGAAGGTCACGACGACGATGGGAGGTCATGAGGTATGTATGTAGAGGGGGAGGTTGTGTGAGAGAGAGAGAGAGAGAGAAATAAGACAGAGAGAAAAGGGAAGGATAAGGGAGAGAGGAGGAAATGGAGGGAAGGGGAGAGAAGGAGGCAGTGAGTGAGAGAAAGGGAGGTAAAAGGTCGATTTTTTCTCTCCATTTATAGACCAACGTGTTTTCTCTCTCTTATTTTTCCTCCTCCTCCTCCTCCTCCTCCTCCTCCTCTTCTTCCTCTTCCTCCTCCTCCTTATCTTCCTCTTCCTCCTTATCGTTAATGCGTTGATATTGATTTCCTTTTTTTCCTTTTTTATGCTCTCTCTCTCTCTCTCTCTCTCTCTCTCTCTCTCTCTCTCTCTCTCTCTCTCTCTCTCTCTCTCTCTCTCTCTCTCTCTCTCTCTCTCTCTCTCTCTCTCTCTCTCTCTCTCTCTCTCTCTCTCTCTGACCTTTACTATGACTAAAAATTCGACGATGATGTGGCAACTCTTCTTCTTCCTCCTCCTCCTCCTCCTCCTCCTCCTCCTCCTCCTCCTCCTCCTCCTCCTCCTGCTCCCCCTCCTCCTACTCCTCCTCCTCCTCTTCCACTCGATTCATGTGTTTAGGAACTTCTCGAGTCATGAAGTGCTTAAAAAATGGTTGAGAGAGAGAGAGAGAGAGAGAGAGAGAGAGAGAGAGAGAGAGAATGTTTACTCTCCACTTGCTCTCTTTAAAATTTACCTCATATTTTTTTCTCTCCTTTTCCTGTTTCCTCTTCCTCCTCCTCCCCTTCCCTCCTTCTCCTCCTCCTCCCCTTCCCTCCTTCTCCTCCTCCTCCTTTCCTCCTCCTCCTCCTCCTCCTCCTCCTCCTCCTCCTCCTTTTCGTCTTCCTCACTCATTTACCTTTACAGTTCCAAAATTACTACCTTCTCTCTCTCTCTCTCTCTCTCTCTCTCTCTCTCTCTCTCTCTCTCTCTCTCTCTCTCTCTCTCTCTCTCTCTCTCTCTCTCTCTCTCTCTCTCTCTCTCTCTCTCTCTCTCTCTCTCTCTCTCTCTCTCTCTCTCTCTCTCTCTCTCTCTCTCTCTCTCTCTCTCTACACCCTCCTTCCCTCCCTCCCACTTTCCCTCTTCAATAATCTTTCCTTCTGGTCTTTCTTCTCTCTCTTTCCCATCCCTCCCTTTCTCCTCCCCTTCCTCCTCCTCCTCCTCCTCCTCCTCCTCCTCCTCCTCCTCCCATAAGCAAAAGTTTAACAGCATGACACTTTCACCTCTCCAGGGAGGGGGTTGAGGGAGGGAAGGAAGGAGGGAGAGAAGGATGAAAGATAAACATAGAGAGAGAGAGAGAGAGAGAGAGAGAGAGAGAGAGATGTTGGGTAAGGAAGGAAGGAAGGAAGGAAGGAAGGAGAGAAGGAAGAGTTAGTTCACATTGTTTGTTTGTTTGTGTTTATGAGAGAGAGAGAGAGAGAGAGAGAGGAAAAAGCAGTATCATTGGCGGGTCGAAGGAAAAAGTTTTCTCCTTCCTGCCCTCCCTCCTTCCCTCCCTCCCTCCATTCTTCCTTCCCTCCGTCTCTTTCCCTCCTCCTTTTCTTTCTTTCCTTCTCGTTCCCTTCCTCGTTTTTACTCTCCTCTCCTCTCCTTTCCTTTCCTTCCTTCCTTCCTTTATTCAGTCATTTGTTTTTCCCTTCCTTCCTTCCCTCCCTCGTGTCCTCCTTTCCTTTCCTTCCTTCCTTCCTTTATTCATTCATTTGTTCTTCCGTTCCTTCCTTCCCTCCCTCGTGTCCTCCTTTCCCTTCCTTCCTTCTTTCCTTCCTGCCTCCCTTCCTTTCCTTCCTTTTCTTCCTTCCTTTCTTCCTTCCTTCCTTCCTTCCTTCCTTCCTTCCTTCCTGTCCCATCAAATCGACTCTTCAGGTCTCAGCAGATTCCTCACCTATAGGAGGAGGAGGAGGAGGAAGAATTGTAGGAAAAATGAAACGAGAAATAAAAGGGAGATAATTGGGGAAAATGAGAGAGAGAGAGAGAGAGAGAGAGAGAGCTAATTAAGAGGAAACATAACATTACCTGTTTTTTTCCCCACCAGGTGTTTTCTTTCCCACATGTTTTAATTACCTGCCGCTTGGCTTGCACGGCTGATTATGATGATGATTCCCTGGATTGTGTTGTATTGTGTGGATTGCACTGTATGTTGATTTGCGTTAAGAAAGTAAGGAGCGGATCAGATGAAGGAGTGATGAGGCTGGTTAACTCCTGCACTAGGAAGTTGGAGAGCGTGGAAGTATGGAAATGCTAGGTGTCCGAACGTCTGAATATCCATCCATTCCTCTATCTATCCATCGATCTATTTGAGGGGTGAAAGAGTGATGATGCTGGCTAACTCTTGCATTAGGATTTTTTTTTTACAGCAAAGAAAACAGTTCAAGGGCTTAAAAAAGAAAACAATAATGAAAAAAATGCCCGCTACTCACTGCTCCTAAAAAGATTCGAAAGGAGGGTCCGAAAGAGAAGTTAATTTCGGGAGGAGAGGTGTCCCGATACCCTCCTCTTGAAAGAGTTCAAGTCGTAGGCAGGAGGAAATACAGATGAAGGAAGATTGTTCCAGAGTTTACTAGCGTAAGGGATGAAAGAGTGAAGATGCAGGTTAACTCTTGCATAAGGAGTTTGGACAGTATAGGGATGAGCTTGAGTAGAAAGTCGTGTGTGGCGACGCTGCGGGAGGGGGGGAGGCATGCAGTTAGCAAGTTCAGAAGAGCAGTCAGCGTGAAAATAACGATAGAAGATAGAAAGAGCGGCAACATGGCGGCGGAATTTAAGAGGTAGAAGACTATCAGTAGGAGGAGGAGAGCTGATAAGGCGAAGAGCCTTAGACTTCACTCTGTCCAAAAGAGCTGTGTGAGTGGAGCCCCCCTCCCCACGTGAGATGCATACTCCATACGAGGGAGGACAAGGCCCCTGTATATGGATAGCAACTGTGCGGGGGAGAAGAACTGGCGGAGACGATATAGAACGCCCAACCTCGTGGAAACTGATTTAGTGAGAGAAGAACATAAGAACATAAGAACGCAGGAGTCTACAAGAGGCCGGTAGGCCTGTACGAGGCAGCTCCTTTGACCCTAAGCTCTCGTGTATCTAACCCCATAAGAGATGAAGTTTCCAGTTAAAAATTTGAGTTAAGGATAACCCGAGGATATTTAGTGTTGAAGGTGACAGCTGAGTGTTGTCGAAGAATAGGGGATAGAAGTTTAGAAGATTGTGTCGAGTTGATAGGTGGAGAAATTGAGTTTTTTGAGGCATTGAGAGAGTGGAGATGCTGGTTAACTCTTGCATTAGAAAGTTGGACAGTATAAAAGTATTTGCTATCTTTCACTTATACGTTTTATTCCCTTATTGTATATATTAACCCGGTAGCAGCGACGGGGCAAATTTGTGGCTTTACCGTGTACCAGCGATGGGCCAAATTTCTGCCATGATATAAAACTCCCAAAATAAATGATGCATAAACTGATCACACATGCGTTGATATATATTATGAAATGGTTTGCGTGAGTGATGATTCTTTTTCATTATTTTACTTAGAGGGGCCTTTAACATAACCTAACCTAACCTAAGAAACATGACCCCCGCAGCTACCGGGTTAAAGGAGGGTGGGAGAGAGAAAAGGGGTGAGAGAGCGGAGATACCAGTTAACTCTTGCATTAGAAGGTTGGACAACATAAAAGTATTGACTTCGTTCACTTATATTACTGGCTTCTTTCGCTTTGACTTTTCGTTCCCTTATTGTTTGTTTTGATTTAAAAAAAAGGAAGAAAGGAGGGAGAGAAAGGGGTGAAAGAGTTGAAATGCTGGTTACCTCTTGCATTAGGAAGTTGGACAGCGTAAAAGAATTGGCTTCGTTCACTTACAGAATTCTTTCCCTTATTTTGTTATATTGTATTGTGTTGATTGGAGTTAAGTTGTATTAGTAGGTTGGACAGCAGAAAAGTATATAAAGCCTTTTGTATTTAGACACAAGTATTGACATGTTTGTCTACATATTTATCCTCCTATCTACCCCTCTTTCTTTTTAAGAGATGAGAGAGTGAAGAGGCTGGTTAACTTTACATTATAAAGTTGGACGACATAGAAGTATATAAAAGTAAGGGATCCAGAGACGCCTATCTATCCATCTACTTATCTGTCTCTCTATCTGTCTATCTATTTAAGGCAGTGGTTCCCAACCTTTTTTTAAGGCGACCCCAATCATGCACCTCCAGACATGACCACGACCCCACTAGTTTAGTTGTATATGTGTTATCATAACATAATAACACCATGTTTGATATTTTGAGGTCTTGGCGACCCCAGGAAAAGCTCTTGGCGACCCCACTTGGTGTCGCGACCCCAGGGTTGCGAAAGGGGGATATGAGATACAAGAGTGGCGATGATGGTAAACTCTTGCAATTAGAAGTTAGACACTAGAGGAATGAAGTTATGTAGAATGTATATATATTTTACACACACACACACACACACACACACACACACACACACACACACACACACACACACACACACTTATCCCTTCCGTGTGTATCTTCTAATCTTTTCTTTTTTTTTCTTTAATTGCAGGTAAGACGCTTGGCTTGGTTCAGGTGCATTAGAGAGAGTGAAGGTAAGTCAGTCTCTCTCTCTCTCTCTCTCTCTCTCTCTCTCTCTCTCTCTCTCTCTCTCTCTCTCTCTCTCTCTCTCTCTCTCTCTCTCTCTCTCTCTCTCTCTCTCTCTCTCTCTCTCTCTCTCTCTCTCTCTCTCTCTCTCTCTCTCTCTCTCTCTCTCTCTCTCTCTCTCTCTCTCTCTCTCTCTCTCTCTCTCTCTCTCTCTCTCTCTCTCTCTCTCTCTCTCTCTCTCTCTCTCTCTCTCTCTCTTTGCTCTCTTTTTTGTCATGTTAGAGAGAGAGAGAGTTTATATATAGCGCTAACCCATTTCCCGCTCTTTACAAATCATTTAGTGCCAATATTCCCCTGCGGACTCACGCTTTAAGAGCCTTAAGGAAATATTTCTCCTTTTCTCCTATTTTTCTCTTTAATAATTAGAAATGTTTATTACTTCCTTCCTCAGCGAAATGCCTTTGATAACACTGTATTTTTTGTCTTTCGATATGTGGAAAGAGAAGAGAAGGGAAGGGAAGGGGAGGGAAGGGAGGGTAAAGAATGGGTGGAAGGGAAAGGCAAGGGAAAAGAATGGAATGGAAGGGAAGGGGAGGGAAGGGAGGGTAAAGAATGGGTGGAAAGGAAAGGCAAGGGAAAGGAATGGAAGGGAAGGGAAGGGGTGGGAAGGGTGGCAGAGAAAGAGAAGGAAAGCGACGAGAAAGGAAAGGAAGGCAATGGAAGGAAAGTGAAGGGAAGGGAATTGTGGGAAAGGAAGGGAACAGAAGCGAAGGGAAAAAATGGAAGGGAAGGAATGTGAGAGAAATACAATATCTACTTTTTCCTTCTCCTCCTCCTCCTCTCATTCTCTTTTCAAATTCTCTTTCATTCTTTATTATCTCATGTTTTCTCCTCCCTCCCTGTGGATGGGGGTGAAAAAGTTCCACCACCGTATTCCCTGCGTGTCGTAAAAGGCGACTATAAGGGACTTCTTCCTTTCTCTCCGGACTATTACCTTTTTTTCCTTCCTATGGGTCGTCTGTCCAAGGGTTGTCACCCTCCCCTACACTGTAAGGACACATCCCTTCCTTTCCTCCCTTTCTACAGGTATTCTACCCAGCCTCTAGTCTCAGTCTTCCTCCGATGTTTCTCTCACTATCCCGGGAGGTTCTCGTCACCTCGGAGTCTTCGCGGTGTTTTTTTTTTTTCCTGCGGAAGTCCTCGGAGCACACCTGGTGACAGGTGCCTTGGGCCAGGGCTCGCAAGGCTCGTGCTTGAAGGGGGGCACATGTTGTGATGCTCTTGACTCCTTTCTCTCTGCCCAGCGTGGGTGGTGGGTAACCACGCCGGCCCCAGTCTTTTGGGACAAAGCTCAAGGACAAATTCGACCGGGTTGACAAGGTTGCCAGCTTCAAATCCGAAGGCTCATCACTCATAATGGCCATTTTCTGGGGTTTTCTGGCCCTGCGGAGGTCTCCATACCTTTATTTCCTGGGCACTGGGAAACCGCAGTATCTCTTTTCTATGCATTTTACTTTTTAAAATTGTATTATGGTGACACCCTTAAGTTTACAGTAACTGCGCTCTGTTTGCTTTCATTGTCAGTTAAGAAATTGCTAATCCAAAATGCCGACCAAACTGAAAGATTGCGAAGTGTGTTGCGGGGGTTCGCTCCTCAGCATTTCATAAACTCCTCTGCTTGTCGCCTTTGTGTTAGCGACCGTAAGTACGACGACTTGACAATGAAATATGACATGCTAGAAAACAACACGAATCCCTGAAGGAGTTTGTTGCGGCCAACGTATTGTGCCGCAGGCTAGCGACACTGCCCCTTCTTTGCCCAACCCGACCGACCCGACCTGTGCCCAAGTCACGAGAACTCCGAGTACCGAAGCACCTGATGACGGTTTCATTCCTGTAAGGAGTGGAGCCAGGCCTTGTACACCAAGAAAAGTGTTGCAACTCACGACCTTCAATCGATTTGATATTTTAAAGGAGAAAGTTGATGAGGAACACGGAACCCGGTTAATTGGCGATTCAATGTCAATGTCAGTTAACAGAATCTTGCGGTCGTGCTTCATATGAGAAACGTAAGCGCATGTGTTTCCCCGGTACAGGTGTAGATGGCATCTCTGCGGCGCCCGACGATGTTATGACCGGCTCAGACCAACACTCACTGTTCGTCATCCATGTCGGAACAAACGACGTAAAGGCCGATCGTTCAGAAGAATTAATGGAAAAGTATCGTAGACTGATCCGACAATTCAAGGAAAAAACGAACTACATAATGATATCTGGTATCCTCCCGCGGATGAGAGAAAGTAACGCTTTTTACAGTAAAGCCTTCAGCACTAACAACCGACTAAAGTCATTATGTGCTCAAGAAAATGTAGAGTTTGTGAATTTCTGGAATAACTTTAATAGTGCAAATGACTTGTACGAACGCGATGGTGTGCACCTAAATCCCGCCGGGGCGGCAAGACTTGGAAGACTTCTGAGTGAGCAGGTGTCAAAAAAAAAAAAAAAAAAAAAAAAAAAAAAAAAAAAAAAAAACAGCGAACCCCGATAGACCACCAGCCAACCCCACCATGACCATACAAACGCGTGTTACGTAAACGCCCGCAGCGTTCGAAATAAATTCACAGACCTGGAAGAACTTGCTGCAACGGAAAACTTCCACATTATCGCCGCCACTAGTCATGGCTGAGCACAAGTAACAGAGATTTTATTGCGGAGTTCAGCTTACCCGGCTATTCAGTGTTTCTTTGCGACGGAGAAAACAGAGTCGGTGGTGGCGTCGTCTTATATATTCGAGCTGGTTTAAATCCACGTGTTATCAAAGTGGAAGGAATAAATAATATAGACACCGTTTTCGTAGAAATTAAAAACCGTTCAAGTAAATTAGTTGTTGGCATTGTTTATAGACCTCCAAACCAATTAAGCAATTGAAATAGACAGGAAACTGTTCGAACAAATTTCTAACAAATGCAGTCAATTTGAAGCTGTAATTATGGGAGACTTTAACTTACCAGTAAAGAGTTGGGGAGACACGTTAAATACACACTCAGGTCACGATCTATACAGTAACGTATTAGAAAGTGCGCTTTATCAGCAAGTGCATAAACCAACTCGCGAAAATAACATCCTCGATCTTGTTCTCACAACTAAAGGAAGCCTAGCTATGATCTCATGTTGGTACAGAATTCAGCGGCAGCGATCGTCGAATGGTTTCGTTTAAGATAAAAATCAAAGAGGACGTGACAACGAGTGAAGAAAGAATACTTGATTACCGACGCGCGGAATTTGACAAACTAAGCAATTTACTAGCGAATGCAGACTGGAGCGAAGCTTCTGCAGCCTCGGATATAAATACAGCTTGGGAAACATTCACATAAACTTTGAGTAGAGCCGTGAATTTATGCGTGCCAGTCCGTAAAAGACGACCAACAGCCAACCGGAAGCCTAAGTGGCGGAACAATCAACTCAACGACAAATTGAGAATAAAACTCGAGCGCGTCGCAAATACCTGATCACAAATAATGAAACAGGCAAAATTAAATTACAAAGATTACGGCGAGAAACAAAAAGAATCATACGTCTCAATAAAAGAAACCTAGAGCCTCACATTGCAAGCGCCAGCAAAACAAATCCTAAAGAATTTTTTGCCTACGTAAGAAATAAAAAAGTTCTCACCCCCAGTATTGGCCCAATAGCAACTGTAAATGGCGAATCCACAAATGATGATAAAGAAATCGCTAACATATTGAATGAATTTTTTGCCAACGTAAGAAATACAAAAATTCTCACCCCCAGTATTGGCCCAATAGCAACTGTAAATGGCGAATCCACAAATGATGATAAAGAAATCGCTAACATATTGAATTATTTTTTTGCCTCCGTTTTTACAGAAGAAATCTTATCCGATAGGCAACCGGAAGCCCCAAGATATATTGATGACACATCCTTGAGTAGTATTAGCGACACTGTAGAAAGCGATGTAGTACAAATTATCGATAACATTAAAGTAAACAAAACGCCCGGCCCAGATCAAATATCCCCGCGTATTGTTAAAGAGGCAAAACATCAGATCAGCAAGCCCCTCTTGAGCATATTCTCAAAGTCGCTAAACACAGGAAAAGTACCACTAGAATGGAAACTCGCTAACGTAACTCCTATCTTTAAAAAAGGCGACAAGTCGCAACCAGGTAATTATCGACCGATCAGTCTAACGTCAATCGTGTGCAAAATTTTGGAGACGATTATTCGCGAAAAATGGTAAAGTTTTTTTTAAGATAACAGACTAATTAAGGATTCGCAACATGGTTTTCGAAACAAGCGTTCCTGTTTGACTAACCTCCTCGATTTCTTCAACTACATCTTTAATGTATACGATGAAAGTCAATCAGTAGACATTATATATTTGGACTTTCAGAAAGCATTTGACAAAGTCCCTCACTACCGCCTCCTAAGTAAATTGCAAGTTCACGGTATAACTGGTAATATTCATAAGTGGCTCAAAGACTGGCTTACCGACCGTAAACAGAGAGTTGTTGTGAATGGTATATCATCTGACTGGCGAGATGTCAAAAGCGGTGTTCCCAGGGGTCGGTGTTGGGACCTGTTCTGTTTTTAGTGTACGTAAGTGACATTGACGAGCGGCTATCGTGTAAAATATCGAAATTTGCAGACGACACATAAACAGCCAGCAGAGTCACTACGACAATGGATAAAGAACACTTCCAAGCTGATCTCGAACGTTTAAGTAATTGGACACGAACATGGCAAATGAATTTCAATATTGAAAAGTGCAAGGTTATGCATATCGGAATCAACAACGATCGTATTCATTATCAAATTAACGGAGTGCGACTTTCTGAAGCCAGCAAAGAAAAAGATCTTGGAGTAATAATTTCGAACGATCTTAAACCGAGTCAACGTTGCACAGAAGTAGTAAAAACTGCCAACAAACTAATCGGATTTATTGGTCGTACATTTGAACACAAATCAGAAAAAAGTGATATTGACACTGTACAATTCGTTAGTTCGCCCATGTCTTGATTACTGCGTTCAGTTTTGGTCTCCCTATTACAGAAAAGATACTGATAAACTCGAGAGGGTGCAGCGTCGAGCTACTAAAATGATCCCTAGACTGCGAAACAAACCGTACGAAGACAGACGTAAAGAACTGAACTTATTCAGCTTATCACAGCGCAGGCTAAGAGGTGACCTTGTAGAAGTGTTTAAAATGTTCAAGGGATTCGATAACGTTAATGTTCATGATTATTTTACAGTCTCTCAATCAAGTGTAACAAGAAACAATGGATACAAATAACGAGGAAGCGTTTCAACTCAAATGAATCAAAACACTTCTTCAACGGTGTCATCAGTGTATGGAATGGTCTGCCTCAAAACGTCGTCGAAAGCGAAACTATTTGCACGTTAAAAAAAACGACTAACCTCCGGTCTAACAGAAAGTCGTCGGTCGCTTCTCCCTTTTCATAATACAGTTCCCTAAGATCGATTTTTATCGATTGATGAAAGTTTAGAACAACACCCCACATCGCAAATACTATAGCACTTTAATTTGGCCTTCCCTCACACATCACACATGCACGCATGATTGTAGTCCCTTAAAGACCAACACCATCTCACAATCACACTGGACCAGTACACGATAACAACACAACACTGCAACACATTCACACAGTTGCTGTCCTTCTCTCCTGACACTCTTGTCACTTGTAGTGTTAGCTTAGTCGTCGTGTATGATCTTTCTTCTGTCCATGTAAAATTCCATTGTAGTTTTTCTATACTACATGGTGTTCTTCCTTTTCGTGCCAGCCTCGGCTGGAGGGACTGGTGGGAGGGGAGGAGCCTTCACCTTTGCTGTCCTGTGTCTCTGACTCGTAGATTAGAGTAGATGGTAGCAACAACAAACAGCCTAGTTAGGACCAAGAGGCATGTTGCTGTTTGCTTTCCCTTTGTACTCCTTTGTACTTTTCCTCCTCCTCCTCCTCCTCCAAAAAACAGTCAACAAACAGCCTAGTTAGGACCAAGTGGTCTGTTGCTGTTTGCTTTTCCTTTGTACTTCTTTATACTCCTCCTCTTCCTCCTCCTCCTCCTCTTTGATGCTCGTTTGTCTTGTTGCTGTGTGTGTGTGTGTGTGTGTGTGTGTGTGTGTGTGTGTGTGTGTGTGTGTGTGTGTGTGTGTGTGTTCGTTGATTTTAAGCAGTTTCTTGACCCCACCTTCATAATATTGACTCTCTCTCTCTCTCTCTCTCTCTCTCTCTCTCTCTCTCTCTCTCTCTCTCTCTCTCTCTCTCTCTCTCTCTCTCTCTCTCTCTCTCTCTCTCTCTCTCTCTCTCTCTCTCTCATTCCAGTCGTCTATCATAATCAGATGTGAAAGGCGGTGATGATGGTGGTGGTGGTGGTGGTGATGGTGATGAAAATGGTGATGATAATGATAGTTAAGTAGCCTAGGTATCATTATCACCATCACCACCATCACCACCACCATCATCACCACCAGTCATCACCACCACCTCGTCAATCACCAGAAGGTCACCTGTGGACAATAGTTAATCAAGGGAGTGTATCCAGGTATGCGGCGGTGCGGGGGGGGGGGGGGGGGGCTAGTGGTGGTGGTGGAGGTGGTGGTGGTAGTGGTGGTGGTGGTGTTGAGGAGGAAGAGGAGGAAAAGGTGAAGGTGTACGAAGAAGGAGAAAAAAACAAGAAAAAGAATATAAGAAGACGACGACGACGAAGAAGAAGAAGAAGAAGAAGAAGAAGAAGAAGAAGAGGAAGAAAAAAGAAGATGAAGAGGAAGAAGAATAAGAAGATGGAGAAGAAGATGAAAAGGAAGAAGAAAAAGAAAAAAAAAGAAGACGAATGAAGAAGAAGAAGAAGAAGAAGAAGAACAAGAAGATAATTAGGAAGGGGAAGGAAACGAGGAAGAAGAAGAGAGAGAGAGAGAGAGAGAGAGAGAGAGAAAAAGAGAGAGAGAGGAGGAGAGAGAGGAGGAGGAGGAGGAGGAGGAGGAGGAGGAGGAGGAGGAGGAGGAGGAGGAGGTCAGGTCGCGTGTTGCTGACCCCAGTTTAGGTCATGCTAAGTCACCTCCTCCTCCTCCTCCACCCCCTCCTTCTCCTCCTCCTCCACCCACGTTATCATTATTGACCACCAGCAGCACCACCTTAGAGAGAGAGTGATGACTGAAAGAAAAATACAATGTGAAACACAGTATGACACACACACACACACACACACACACACACACACACACACACACACACAGACACTCAGTAACATGACAAACGAGAATGAATGAGGAAGCAAAAGAAGAGGAGGAGGAAGAGAAGAAGGAAGAAGAAGAAGAAGAGGAGGAGGAGGAGGAGGAGGAGGAGGAGGAGGAGGAGGAGGAGGAGGAGGAGGAGCGGCAGGAAGAGGAGGAGGAGGAAGTAAGGAAAAAGAAAAGGCTGAAATCTTGTAATTCTTCCGAGGTTACCCTTGATTGCATGCTTCTCTCTCTCTCTCTCTCTCTCTCTCTCTCTCTCTCTCTCTCTCTCTCTCTCTCTCTCTCTCTCTCTCTCTCTCTCTCTCTCTCTCTCTCTCTCTCTCTCTCTCTCTCTCTCTCTCTCTCTCTCTCTCTCTCTCTCTCTCTCTCTCTCTCTCGCTTAAGTAATCACTAAAACTCATCAATCATATATTTTTCAAACACACACACACACACACACACACACACACACACACACACACACACACACACACACACACACGATAGAAACATTGTAGTATGAAAAGAGGTAAGGACGGAAGGAAGGAAGGAAGGAAGGA
>NC_066515.1:16572780-16575280 GCF_024679095.1 Eriocheir sinensis | reverse complement strand
CACGGTCGAGAACACTCAGTCCGTACCCGAGAGCACTACTCCACCGAGAGGAATCACGCCCCTAGAAATTGGCTCAGTTGACAAACGGGACGTGCAAAGGCACCTAGATAAACTAGACACAAATAAGTCTTCCGGACCCGATAACCTGTCACTCAGGTTGATAAAAGAACCTCGGCAGCAAATACTCAAGCCACTCACCGCCATCTATAATCGGTCGCTACTGCAAAACAAAGTCCCCGAAGCCTGGAAACAAGCGACATTACACCGATCTTCAAGAAAGAAAGACAAAAGCGTGGCCTTAAACTACAGACCAATTAGCTTGACTTCAGTGGCGGGAAAAGTTCTCGAGAAGATCATCAGAGACAGACTCGTTAAGTTTCTTGAAGACAACAACATTTCCGATGGTGAGGACGGATTCAGGAATAAACCCTCATGCTTAACCAGCTTACTGGACTTTTTCCAAGGCATATATGAAAACTGCTTGAGATAACCACATCCCCAGTGATGTTATTTATCTAGACTTTCAAAAAGCCTTTGACAAGGTACCACACGAAAGACTCCCAAGAAACTCAAGTCGGCGGGATTAGGTGACAATCTGATTGCATGGATAAAAGACTGGCTCACTGGAAGAAAGAAACGAGTTGTACTCGACGGGCAGGTCTTCGAGTGGATCCCGGTAACAAGTGGAGTGCCAGAGGATCAGTGCTGGGACCCATACTCTTTCTTATATAGATCAACGACGTAGGACTAGGATTGAAGTCCACCCTTTCTAAATTTGCAGATGAGACAAAGGTAGCTGGGGAGGCCCTCACGACTGCATACTAAAATTATCCTGAGAAACCTGCACCAGATCACTCAGTGGTCAGAGAATTGGCAAATGTCCTTTAATACTACCAAATGTTAAGGAATGCACATCGGATCCAGAAACAGCAACCACACATACCACATGGGTGGCGAGCCACTACAGGTAGTGCAAGAGGAAAGAGTCCTCGTGGGTCACTATCAGCAGTGACTTGGAACACGCAAAACACTGCAAGTCCGCCTGCAAGAATATCAATACTATGCTCAGGTTCATAGCTAGGAACTTCGAATATAAGATGCCGTGAGTTATGTTATCCTTGTATAATTCTCTGGTAAGGCCCCACCTGGAATACGCCGTGCAGTTCTGGTCTCCTAATTTCAAGAAAGACATTGAATTACTCGAGAGAGTATTCCGACGCTCTCCGAAATGACACCATCATTGAGGACGCAACCTTACGAAGAACGATTCAAGCGACTCAATCTCTTCACGTTGGAAAAAAAGACGACTGCGGGGAGACCTGATACATGTCTTCAAGTACCTGAACATGTTCATCAATGTTGATCACTCCAAACTCTTCACCCTACAAACTAACCCGCGAACAAGAAACAACGGCAAAACAATTCAAGCCAAGCGATGCTTTACGGATATCGGCAGGAGTTGTTTCTCGAACAAAGTCGTCCGCCACTGGAACAGCCTTCCTGCAGGAGTGGTTAGTGTGGAAACAATCAACTCCTTTAAACATCGCATTGACTGTCACTTTGCTGCGTCGGGAGTGAACTAAACGTACCCACGAGTACGTACAGAAGAGCTTTGATATTTCCGCAGGTCACTCCTGTATTGATTAAATCACTGAGAGCAGGCAGCCTCGCAATAGACAATAGGCTTTCTGCTGCCTGCTGGTCCATGTTTGCATGTGTCTCCTCCTCCTCAAAATTCTATAATTATTTTTTTTTCCTTTGTAGAACATTGTGTTTGATTTTTTTTTTTTTTTTTACATCAGAGGAGTCAGTTCAAGGGCATAAAAAAGGTAACAAATGTGAAAAAAAGCCCGCAACTCACTGCTCCTAAAAAGAGTTAGAGGAGTGGCCGAAAGATGAAAAATGATTTTTTTTACTTAAATTCCTTTATTACTTCTTCAATATTTTTCTTAGTTTGCTTTTTTACTTGTTTCCTCTTTTATTTTCTTATTCAACCTTGTTCCCTCGTTTACTCTTTCGTATTTACTTATTTTTACATTTCTTTCTTTCTTTCTCTCTATTACTCCATTCTATTTTTATTTATTTATTTTATTCTTTTCTTTCATTTCTCTTTTTCTTTTTCTAACTTATTTTCCTTTTTCATATTACTTTTCGTTTTTTATCGTCATGTAGTGTATATTTTTGCTTTTCCTCCTTTACTCTTTGTCTTCCTTCCTTTTCTCTTTCTTCTTTTAATTCCTTTTCTCGTCCTTTTTCTTTTCCTTCCTTTTACTTTTTCCATCAGCTTCCATTTATCTAAAGTATACACAAATTATCACAGCATTCTCAGCCCCTTCCACTAACCTCACAGCCCCCTCACAAGTCTCTCCCCCCCCCCCCCACAACAGCCCCCACAATAGCCCCCCTTCCTAGTTCTTTCTTCTATTTTTTCCTCCTTATCTTTCCTCCTTTCCTCTTCTCTTGTCACTTTATTATTCTTTTTTTTCTTTCTTTCCTTCCT